>NC_092277.1:3150552-3160552 GCF_036320965.1 Panulirus ornatus | reverse complement strand
TTCACTACATCTCCACAGTCATCTTGTTTTCATCATCAATGACGTTTATCTTGGTCAAAGACTAACTTGACTACATCCTTGTACTTATCTCATTTTCAATATCATTGATCTCTATCTTGTTAAAAGCCATATTCACTATTTCTTCATAATCATCTTACTTTCAATATTACTGACGTATCTTTTGGTCAAAGGCCATCATCACTCCATCCTTGTAGTCAAGTCACTTTCAACAGCACTGAACTCTATCTTAATAAAAATCTATCTTCACTACATCCTCACAGTTATCTGAATTTCAATATCAGTGGCCTGTATCTTCGTTAAGGCCATCTTCACTACATCCTCACAGATATCTTACTTTGGACATATCCTCCCCTCTCGTTTTTTTTTAATTTTCCAAAAGAAGGAACAGAGATTTGGGCCAGGTGAGGGTACTCCCTCAAAGGCCCAGTCCTCTGTTCTTAACGCTACCTCGCTAATGCGGGAAATGGCGAATAGTTTGAAAAAAAAAAAAAAATATATATATATATATATATATATATATATATATATATATATATATATATATATATATTATTTCATTTTTTTTTTATTTTGCTTTGTCGTTGTCTCCCGCGTTAGCGAGGTAGCGCAAGGAAGCAGACGAAAGAATGGCCCAACCCGCCCACATACACATGTATATACATTCATGTCCACACACGCACAATATACACACCTATACATCTCAATGTACACATATATATACACACACAGACATATACATATATACATATGTACATAATTCCTAATGTCTGCATTTATTTGTTCCCATCGCCACCTCGCCACACATGGAATAACAACCCCCTCCCCCCTCATGTGTGCGAGGTAGCGCTAGGAAAAACACCAAAGGCCACATTCGTTCACACTCAGTCTCTAGCTGTCATGTAATAATGCACCGAAACCACAGCTCCCTTTCCACATCCAGGCCCCACACACTTTCCATGGTTTACCCCAGACGCTTCACATGCCCTGGTTCAACCCATTGACAGCACGTCAACCCCGGTATACCACATCGTTCAAATTCACTCTATTCCTTGCACGCCTTTCACCCTCCTGCATGTTCAGGCCCCGATCACTCAAAATCTTTTTCACTCCATCTTTCCACCTCCAGTTTGGTCTCCCACTTCTCCTCGTTCCCTCCACCTCTGACACATATATCCTCTTGGTCAATCTTTCCTCATTCTCTCCATGTGACCAAACCATTTCAAAACACCCTCTTCTGCTCTCTGAACCACACTCTTTTATTTTCCACACATCTCTCTCACCCTTACATTACTTACTCGATCAAACCACCTCACACCACATATTGTCCTCAAACATCTCATTTCCAGCACATCTACCCTCCTGCGCACAACTCTATTCATAGCCCACACCTCGCAACCATACAACATTGTTGGAACCACTATTCCTTCAAACATACCCATTTTTCCTTTCCGAGATAATGTTCTCGACTTCCAAACATTCTTCAAGGCTCCCAGAATTTTCGCCCCCTCCCCCACCCTATGACTCACTTCCGCTTCCATGGTTCCATCCGCTGCCAGATCCACTCCCAGATATCTAAAACACTTCACTTCCTCCAGTTTTTCTCCATTCAAACTTACCTCCCAATTGACTTGACCCTCAACCCTACTGTACCTAATAACCTTGCTCTTATTCAAATTTACTCTTAACTTTCTTCTTTCACACACTTTACCAAACTCAGTCACCAGCTTCTGCAGTTTCTTACATGAATCAGCCACCAGTGCTGTATCATCAGCAAACAACAACTGACTCACTTCCCAAGCTCTCTCATCCACAACAGACTGCATACTTGCCCCTCTTTCCAAAACTCTTGCATTCACCTCCCTAACAACCCCATCCATAAACAAATTAAACAACCATGGAGACATCACACACCCCTGCCGCAAACCTGCATTCACTGAGAACCAATATATATATATATATATATAATTACTCTTAACTTTAAGAGTAAATGTGAATAAGAGCAAGGTTATTAGGTACAGTAGGGTTGAGAGTCAAGTTAATTGGGAGGTAAGTTTGAATGGAGAAAAACTGGAGGAAGTAAAGTTTTTTAGATATCTGGGAGTGGATCTGGCAGCGGATGGAACCATGGAAGCGGAAGTGGATCATAGGGTGGGGGAGGGGCGAAAATCCTGGGAGCCTTGAAGAATGTTTGGAAGTCGAGAACATTATCTCGGAAAGCAAAAATGGGTATGTTTGAAGGAATAGTGGTTTCAACAATGTTGTATGGTTGCGAGGCGTGGGCTATGGCTAGAGTTGTGCGCAGGAGGATGGATGTGATGGAAATGAGATGTTTGAGGACAATATGTGGTGTGAGGTGGTTTGATCGAGTAAGTAATGTAAGGGTAAGAGAGATGTGTGGAAATAAAAAGAGCGTGGTTGAGAGAGCAGAAGAGGGTGTTTTGAAATAGTTTGGGCACATGGAGAGAATGAGTGAGGAAAGATTGACCAAGAGGATGTATGTGTCGGAGGTGGAGGGAACGAGGAGAAGTGGGAGACCAAATTGGAGGTGGAAAGATGGAGTGAAAAAGATTTTGAGTGATCGGGGCCTGAACATGCAGGAGGGTGAAAGGCGGGCAAGGAATAGAGTGAATTGGATCGATGTGGTATACCGGGGTTGACGTGCTGTCAGTGGATTGAATCAGGGCATGTGAAGCGTCTGGGGTAAACCATGGAAAGTTCTGTGGGGCCTGGATGTGGAAAGGGAGCTGTGGTTTCGGGTATTATTGCATGACAGCTAGAGACTGAGTGTGAACGAATGGGGCCTTTGTTGTCTTTTCCTAGCGCTACCTCACACACATGAGGGGGGAGGGGGATGGTATTTCCATGTGTGGCGAGGTGGCGATGGGAATGAATAAAGGCAGTGTGAATTGTATGCATGGGTATATATGTATGTGTCTGTGAGTGTATATATATGTGTACACTGAGATGTATAGGTATGTATATTTGCGTGTGTGGACGTGTATGTATATACATGTGTATGGGGGTGGGTTGGGCCATTTCTTTCGTCTGTTTCCTTGCGCTACCTCGCAAACGCGGGAGACAGCGACAAAGCAAAATAATAATAATAATACATACATACATATATATATATATATATATATATATATATATATATATATATATATATATATATATATATATATATATATATATATAATTTTACAAAAGAGGAACAGGAAATGGCGAATAGTTAAAAAAAATTGATCTTAACTATTTTAATCCGGTTTGATCTGGTTTTTCGAGTATATATATAGCACGTTCTTGGGCTCTAGGCTCATTCATCTCCAAGATGTGCTACAGGAAGGATCTCTCCCGATTGGATGTGGAACATCTTATTGCAACCGGGGAACTTCTTGGAGAAGGAGCTTTCGGAGCGGCTTATCGTGTGAAATGGGACGGTGCTGACACCGTCCTTAAAGTCGGAAAGACTTTCAGTGTTGCACCTCCTGTGATGTATGAGCTGGAGTGTTGCACCTCCTGTGATGTATGAGCTGGAGTGTTGCACCTCCTGTGATGTATGAGCTGGAGTGTTGCACCTCCTGTGATGTATGAGCTGGAGTGTTGCACCTCCTGTGATGTATGAGCTGGAGTGTTGCACCTCCTGTGATGTATGAGCTGGAGTGTTGCACCTCCTGTGATGTATGAGCTGGAGTGTTGCACCTCCTGTGATGTATGAGCTGGAGTGTTGCACCTCCTGTGATGTATGAGCTGGAGGCCTATTGTCTGGAAAAAGTCAGTGGAGCTGGAGGAGCTCCTCGACTGCTGGCCACCTCTGACGATCCTCCAGCTCTTCTCACAACCTTCGTTGGTTCCGACATCCTCGGAGACCTGCTCCTGGATCGCGAGCTTCCCGACAAGTACCTAGGCCTCATCGAACTTCAGGTCTGCCTCCGTGTTAAAGAGCTACACGCCACTACACACGGGATCTCTCACTCCCGCCCGAGGTCAGCTTGATAGATTTTGGCCTTGCCTCATACCATCCATCTTCCCTTACTCAATTGCCGGCAGAGGACAGGTACCACGTCTTGAAGACTACGAACAGTGGCGCCCTCACTCCCATAACACCAGACTTGGCTGACTTGGGGTACCTCCTTCACGACGACATACTCAGCGCCACGCAACAGGAGGCTCCAGAGTCTGTAATCAACGTAACTCGCCAAGCCTCTCTAGGCCATGTTAAAGATATAGATGAGATCATTTCTTCATTGACGGAATTCGTCTCCAGCTGAACCACCTCCTCATGAATGACCCAGTCACCACGCAGCCCAAATCATGTGACAAGCCTCATGTGAGGACAAATCTCACCGTGACACCAGTTGGGACAATTGGAATAATCTGTATCTCCAACGATGTGTTCCATGCACTGGAAGAAGGTAGTGTGGGGGGGGGGATGATGAGGACCCGAAGTCGATCCCCTGACCAAGCCTCCAAGTGGCGGGTCTGGTTACCTCTTGAGGACACATTAACTCTCAGAGGCTAACACACACACACACACTCGGATAGCTTACATATACACTTCCTCAGTATCAGGAGCAAAATATTATTACTGGAAGATATACCTAAACATATATTGACGGAATTGAAATATTTTTCAGCAGTCACGTGCATAGTGATGATGTAGGCAGGCGTGAGAATAATTCTGCCGGTAAAGTTTCATTTTATTTATCCCAAGTCGCTCTGGCCGAGACGTGATGATAGTCCCTCGTAAGACCATTTCTCACGAATCACTCTGACACTGATGACTGCAAGTGGATCCATGATGCGAAATGGAATAATGACGTTCCAGACGGAGGCCTATATCAAGTTGTCTTCTCATGTTCTGGTACATAACTGCTGGCCTGGAAACATATTATGAAACTCTCTGAAGTGTCCAGTGTCAAGATGGATCGCCACCTGACCCTACCTGACGGAAGGGTCAGGCGTGTGTGGGGCAGAAGTGACCTGTTTACTGGATTTCCCTGAAATTCGTATTGTCTTCGTCTTATGTTTATTTCCAGTCACTTCAGTGGAAACGTATGTTATGTCCGGTAACGTCATATTGAATGGTCGCTTCTTCAGTTCTACTTCCCAACCTTTCATAAAAATAAAAAGACAATACAGAAAAATATCTAAAATATTGAAGCGGTGTACCAGCAAAAGAAATCAGTTGCTGCTGTAACCAACAGAGCCACAATACCACTGTAACCAACAGTGCCACAATACCACTGTAACCAACAGTGCCACAATACCACTGTAACCAACAGTGCCACAATACCACTGTAACCAACAGTGCCACAATACCACTGTAACCAACAGTGCCACAATACCACTGTAACCAACAGTGCCACAATACCACTGTAACCGACAGTGCCACAATACCACTGTAACCAACAGTGCCACAATACCACTGTAACCAACAGTGCCACAATACCACTGTAACCAACAGTGCCACAATACCACTGAAACCAACAGTGCCACAATACCACTGTAACCAACAGTGCCACAATACCACTGTAACCAACAGTGCCACAATACCACTGTGACCAACAGTGCCACAATACCACTGTAACCGACAGTGCCACAATACCACTGCAACCAACAGTGCCACAATACCACTGTAACCAACAGTGCCACAATACCACTGTAACCAACAGTGCCACAATACCACTGTAACCAACAGTGCCACAATACCACTGTAACCAACAGTGCCACAATACCACTGTAACCGACAGTGCCACAATACCACTGTAACCAACAGTGCCACAATACCACTGTAACCAACAGTGCCACAATACCACTGTAACCAACAGTGCCACAATACCACTGTAACCAACAGTGCCACAATACCACTGTAACCAACAGTGCCACAATACCACTGTAACCAACAGTGCCACAATACCACTGTAACCAACAGTGCCACAATACCACTGTAACCAACAGTGCCACAATACCACTGTAACCAACAGTGCCACAATACCACTGTAACCAACAGTGCCACAATACCACTGTAACCAACAGTGCCACAATACCACTGTAACCAACAGTGCCACAATACCACTGTAACCAACAGTTCCACAATACCACTGTAATCAACAGTGCCACAATACCACTGTAACCAACAGTGCCACAATACCACTGTAACCAACAGTGCCACAACATTACTGTAACCAACAGTGCCACAATACCACTGTAACCAACAGTGCCACAATACCACTGTAACCAACAGTGCCACAACATTACTGTAACCAACAGTGCCACAATACCACTGTAACCAACAGTGCCACAATACCACTGTAACCAACACTGCCACAACATTACTGTAACCAAAGGCAAAGAGACAAACTGAAGGTTTACTTTAATGCCCTTTCGGGAATGCCAAAGGACAATATAGTGGCTTGACGGCATCCACAAATATAGAGGGAAATTGAAGGTTTAATTTAAATCCCCTTTGGCGTCGCCATTACAGAGGATTAGCTGCTTCCAAAGAGAAAGAGACAAATTGAAAGTTTACTTAAAAGACCCTTTGAGGGTGCCAAAGTCCAACTGAGTGGCATGGCGGCATCAATTAAAAAGAGAAATTAAAAGTTTAATTTAAATCCCCTTTGTCGGCGCCAAAGCCAATTACAGGGGCATAGCGTCATCCAAAGGCAAAGAGACAAATGGAAGGTTTCTTTCAATGCCCCTTTGGGGATGCCAAAGGCCAGTAGAGTGGCATGGAGGCATCCAAAAATATAGAGGGAAATTGAAGGTTTTATTTAAATCCCCTTTGGCGGCGCTAAACACCATTACAGGGGAATATCGGCATCTACAGGAAAGAAAAATTGAAAGTTTGCTTAAAAGACTCTTTGGGGGTGTCAAAGTTCAGTACAGTGGCATGGCGGCAAACTAAAATAAAGAGAAATTAAAGGTTTGATTCAAATCCCCTTTGGCGGCGCCAAAGGCAATTACAGTGGCATAGCCGCATCCAAAGGCAAAGAGACAAATGGAAGGTTTACTTTAATGCCCCTTAGGGGGTTACCAAAGGCCAATAGAGTGGCGTGGAGGCATCCAAAATTATAGAGGGAAATTGAAGGTTTTATCTAAATCCCCTTTGGCGGCGCCAAACACCATTATAAGGGAATAGCGGCATCTAAAGAGAAAGAGACAAATTGAAAGTTTACTTAAAAGACCCTAACCTAACCCAACCTAACCTAACCTAACCTAACCCAACCCAACCTAACCTAACCTAACCTAACCCAGCCTAACCTAACCTAACCCAACCTAACCTAACCTAACCCAACCTAACCTAACCCAACCTAACCTAACCTAACCCAACCTAACCTAACCCAACCTAACCTAACCTAACCTAACCCAACCTAACCTAACCTAACCCAACCTAACCTAACCTAACCTAACTTAACCCAACCTAACCTAACCCAACCTAACCTAACCTAACCCAACCTAACCTAACCCAACCTAACCTAACCTAACATAGCCCAACCTAACCTAACCTAACCCAACCCAACCTAACCTAACCTAACCCAACCTAACCTAACCTAACATAACCCAACCTAACCTAACCTAACCTAACCTAACCTAACCCAACCTAACCTAACATAACCCAACCTAACCTAACCTAACCTAACCCAACCTAACCTAACCCAACCTAACCTAATCTAACCTAACCTAACCTAACCCAACCTAACCTAACTCAATCTAACCTAACCTAACCTACTTAACCAAACCTAACCTGACCTGACCTGACCTAACCTAACCCAATCTAACCTAACCTAACCTAATCTAACCTAACCTAATCTAACTTAACCTAACCTAACCCAACCTAACCATACCTAACCTAAGCAACCTAACCTGACCTGACTTGACGACCTAACCTAACCTAATCTAACCTAAAACTTAACCTAAACTAACCTAGCCTAACCTAAAACCTAACCTAACCTAAACTAACCCAACCCAACCTAACCTAACCTACCTACCCAAACCTAACCTAACCTAACCTAACCTAACCTAACCTAACCAACCTAACCTGACCTGACTTGACGACCTAACCTAACCTAATCTAACCTAAAACTTAACCTAAACTAACCTAGCCTAACCTAAAACCTAACCTAACCTAACCTAACCTAAACTAACCCAACCCAACCTAACCTAACCTACCTACCCAAACCTAACCTAACCTAACCAACCTAACCTACCCTAACCTAACCTAACCTAATCTAAAACCTAAGCTAACCTAATCTAAAACCTAACCTAACCTAACCTAAAACCTAACCTAACCTAATCTAACCTAACTTTGGAGTCATAAAACAAGTTTTGGCCTTGTGTTGCACATGACCAGCATACAAGTACCTTATTTCCCTTGTACTTGAAAGCTGTTATATTTGGCCACACGTCAGTTTTCTCTACTATTCTCCTCTGGTGATCAGATTCAGGATTGATTTATTTTTATCATGCAAACTATAACCAAATCAAGAAGGCCCTTCTTTCTCATTACATTTGCTGGAGTTATATTTCATCTACTATATATCAGACTGTGGTGGATTCCTGGAGTAAATCGTCTGCTTTTAAAGGACAGGAAATTGAGCATTAGGGCCCATACCTCTTGTGTTGAAAGTAGGAACAACAATCAGGCAGATGTAAACACCCTGACCAGCCAGTGTAAGCCACAACAAGCAAACATCCTATCTTATAAACCATATATATCAACAATTCCTGACTTTATACAACAATTTTGGAGGTTAAGAAAAGTTAGTAGGTAATAAATACAATGGACAATAATTACTATCAAATTGTAGATACGGTCATAGTGGGATGAAGGTTACTACGTCGGAATTACAAGTGGTCGTGGCTCACAACCCGGGGTGTGTGTGTGTCTGTGTCTACAAACAAATGTTGGTAATATCCAATTTGCTAACGAGATTGTGATTGGCTACCCAAGCACTGTGGGCTAATTAGTTATGGAGTCTAATAACACTACGGTTGTAGAGAATAAAGTGAGACTAAGGAAGTTAACTTTTGTTATAACCAAGGCCATTAAAGTAAGGGAAAATGTGTGGCATTTCTATAAAAAGTTGATATAATATATAGTGATGACCACTAATGCAAAACTCACCTTATTCAAATAACAGAAATTTGGTAGATTATCACTTTAGCTTCACAGTGAATAATTATGGGAAAATCTGACTAATTTTATATAGTAAGTAGTTGTCAAATACATTATGTGGAGCTTCAGGTTTTTTTTTATGAATGCTTACTAAATAAAAGCGTTCGTAGTATATTAGGATAAATATGGGTTTAAGTAGTTGAGAGAATTTAAAAGAAATCAACTCTAGTCTTTAATATCAAGACTTACTTCCCCAACAGTCAAGCTTTATCTTGGTGTACATAATTGTAGTTATAATACATCAATCATGAATTTAATGGATGATAACAGTCAAGCTTTATCTTGGTGTACATAATTGTAGTTATAATACATCAATCATGAATTTAATGGATGATAACAGTCAAGCTTTATCTTGGTGTACATAATTGTAGTTATAATACATCAATCATGAATTTAATGGATGATAACAGTCAAGCTTTATCTTGGTTTACATAATTGTAGTTATAATACATCAATCATGAATTTAATGGATGATAACAGTCAAGCTTTATCTTGGTGTACATAATTGTAGTTATAATACATCAATCATGAATTTAATGGATGATAACAGTCAAGCTTTATCTTGGTGTACATAATTGTAGTTATATATCATAATCAGCATTTAATGGTATAACAGTCAAGCTTTATCTTGGTGTACATAATTGTAGTTATAATACATCAATCATGAATTTAATGGATGATAACAGTCAAGCTTTATCTTGGTGTACATAATTGTAGTTATAATACATCAATCATGAATTTAATGGATGATAACAGTCAAGCTTTATCTTGGTTTACATAATTGTAGTTATAATACATCAA
>NC_092277.1:3128265-3150452 GCF_036320965.1 Panulirus ornatus | reverse complement strand
AGCTTAGTGATGGATGCAAGCCTCATACCTAGCTTAGTGATGGATGCAAGCCTCATACCTAGCTTAGTGATGGATGCAAGCCTCATACCTAGCTTAGTGATGGATGCAAGCCTCATACCTAGCTTAGTGATGGATGCAAGCCTCATACCTAGCTTAGTGATGGATGCAAGCCTCGTACCTAGCTTAGTGATGGATGCAAGCCTCATACCTAGCTTAGTGATGGATGCAAGCCTCATACCTAGCTTAGTGATGGATGCAAGCCTCATACCTAGCTTAGTGATGGATGCAAGCCTCGTACCTAGCTTAGTGATGGATGCAAGCCTCGTACCTAGCTTAGTGATGGATGCAAGCCTCATACCTAGCTTAGTGATGGATGCAAGCCTCGTACCTAGCTTAGTGATGGATGCAAGCCTCATACCTAGCTTAGTGATGGATGCAAGCCTCATACCTAGCTTAGTGATGGATGCAAGCCTCATACCTAGCTTAGTGATGGATGCAAGCCTCATACCTAGCTTAGTGATGGATGCAAGCCTCATACCTAGCTTAGTGATGGATGCAAGCCTCGTACCTAGCTTAGTGATGGATGCAAGCCTCGTACCTAGCTTAGTGATGGATGCAAGCCTCATACCTAGCTTAGTGATGGATGCAAGCCTCGTACCTAGCTTAGTGATGGATGCAAGCCTCGTACCTAGCTTAGTGATGGATGCAAGCCTCATACCTAGCTTAGTGATGGATGCAAGCCTCGTACCTAGCTTAGTGATGGATGCAAGCCTCGTACCTAGCTTAGTGATGGATGCAAGCCTCATACCTAGCTTAGTGATGGATGCAAGCCTCATACCTAGCTTAGTGATGGATGCAAGCCTCATACCTAGCTTAGTGATGGATGCAAGCCTCGTACCTAGCTTAGTGATGGATGCAAGCCTCATACCTAGCTTAGTGATGGATGCAAGCCTCATACCTAGCTTAGTGATGGATGCAAGCCTCATACCTAGCTTAGTGATGGATGCAAGCCTCGTACCTAGCTTAGTGATGGATGCAAGCCTCATACCTAGCTTAGTGATGGATGCAAGCCTCATACCTAGCTTAGTGATGGATGCAAGCCTCGTACCTAGCTTAGTGATGGATGCAAGCCTCGTACCTAGCTTAGTGATGGATGCAAGCCTCGTACCTAGCTTAGTGATGGATGCAAGCCTCATACCTAGCTTAGTGATGGATGCAAGCCTCGTACCTAGCTTAGTGATGGATGCAAGCCTCGTACCTAGCTTAGTGATGGATGCAAGCCTCGTACCTAGCTTAGTGATGGATGCAAGCCTCATACCTAGCTTAGTGATGGATGCAAGCCTCGTACCTAGCTTAGTGATGGATGCAAGCCTCATACCTAGCTTAGTGATGGATGCAAGCCTCGTACCTAGCTTAGTGATGGATGCAAGCCTCATACCTAGCTTAGTGATGGATGCAAGCCTCGTACCTAGCTTAGTGAAGGAAAGGGATTTGTGAGGACGAGGGCATAGTGAAGAATAGTATAGTAAATATCAATAAAATCTGAATTGAATATAGATAGAGATCAAAAATGTTTGACTAGATTCACCCTGTGATAACTGACAAAAATATGTACTTCATTAACTAGTGAATAAGCAGAAAAACAGGTAAGAAATCGTTTTTTTTTTTTTTTAAATAAAATGTGAAATTAATGATACAGCTTCCTTTGTGATAACTTTAGGTCGTAAGCAAAGACCCGAATATGAAATGCCAGTGAGCCACATCATCAGTCCACGTTAGCTCTTTTTGGGTTGGGAGCTTCACTTGCATCATCAACTCTTGTCCGCTTCTGAGGCCTCACGTTGTCGTCTGGCCTCTCCAGCACAGATCTGCGGTACTCGCTCTCCAGCAACTCCTTTCCTCTTTTAAACATAGTGCTCAATTCTGGACGATCTGCAGCTATGCCGGTGGCTTCCTTTGCCAGCCTTTGCAATTCTTCATCCTCCACCGGAGCATGTTTGAAGATAGATTTAAGTACCCTCCCTACTTGGTACACTTGAGTCGGTGGGCCTAGACAGCAACCATCATAGGTCTCAGGGGCGTAGATGGGGTTCTTTTTCTTTTCCCTCCGACCTGGGATGTAACCAAACTTCTGTGTCATGCCCAGGTCGATGATAGTTACCCTGGGCCCGGTGGACGTTTCTTCTACGACTATATTGTTTGTCTTCAAGTCGGCGTGGGCAAGATTTGCCTTTGTCATTTCATTCATGATATAAAGAATTTGTGTGATAATCTTGACTGCATTCATTCTAGAAACCTTCCCATCATCGAGGAGCGATGAGAGAGATGTTCCAGCATAACGTGTGACGATAGCTGGTTTAGGCAACAACGAAACACCCACCAGTCTTATCATCCCTACAATATCCTTCACTCTGACTATTTGTCTTGCTTCCTGCAACAGTGACTTCCACTGACGGTCGAGACTGCGTGCTAGAAGGATCTTAACACACAAGGGTACTCCATCAGGTCCATCGAGTCGGTAGCAGGCTCCAAAGGTTCCTTCCCCCAGGAACTGTCCTTCCTTTACGGCCTTCTCAACCAGTCGGTAGTCCACCTCAGGGATGCCACTCTCGGAAAGCTGTCGTCTGAACATTTCGTAAGATGCCTTTACTTGTAGGAGAAGATCCATGACCTTTACCTCACAGGGTTGGGTGGGAAGCTGAATATCTCTGGTCAGGAACCTTCGGGAGTCTGTTATGATCTTACACCAGATGTTACATCATTATGTTATATCCGAGATGACTATTATAGTGAGGTTGAAATTACTGTGGGTTTCACCTGATGTAGTGTACATAGCTACAAACACTAGGGTTTGACCTGCTGTAGTGTACATGGGTAGAAGAAACATGGTTCTGTCCAGTCGTAGTATTGAAAAAGTCTTCAGTACTGGGGGTTTAACCTGTTACAGTGTAGATGGAGGCATGAAACACTTGGCTTGACCACGTGTAGTGTAGATGGAAGCTATATACACTTAGGTTTGACCTGCTATAGTCAAGATGGAAGCAAGAAAGACACTGGATTTACCATTTGTAGTAATTAGATGGAGGCTACAAACACGGGTTTGACTTGTACAGGGAGGATAAAACACAGGTTTGACCTGTTAAAATGTAGATGAAGATTACAAACGATGGTGTTTGAATTGCTGTAGTGTAGATGAAGGCTTAAAAATACATGGACTTGACCACTTGAAGTGTATATGGAGAATAAAAACATTTAGAGTTTGACCTGTTGTAGCGTAGATTGAGGCTTGAAATATATAGGTTTGACCAGTTATGATGAAGGTGGATGTGACTAGTTTTAGTGAATGTGGAGCCTACTAGAACACACAGGATTTGACCTGTTGCACTGTACATGAAGGTTACAAATACATGGGTTGGACTACTTGTACTATAGAGGGGGACGGGGTTGTACAATCACTATTTTGTGACAACGAGTAAATATTAACAGACAATGATGTGAAGGTTGTAATAAAGATGATGGAGTTAGGAAGATTTATACGAGTCACGTCAAAGGTCAGTGGTTTCAAGGGTGTAGTGAGGATGAGTGGGTCTTGATGATGAAGGTATAAAGCCCAGTGGCGTTAAGTGAGTACTAGATGTCACTCTGTAGTGAGGATGGCTTTTGATCAAAGCCCGACATATGACCTAGTCGTCAGATGAAATGCTCCTTCATTACAGCACCAGTCGTCACCTTTTATCTAATCCGCGTGAGGCAAGTTATAAACCGGAGGTGGCGAGGTGTAGTGAAGTTGAAGGTGTAGTGAGAATTTATAGTAAAAATGCAGGTATAGGGAAAATGGTCATATACATTACCCACGATGGTGCAGTAAAACCAAAGGATGTAGTGAAGATGAGGTAGCCCTCAATTTGAGTCAGTAGTGAAAATGAGGATGTAGTGAAGATACATGGTAACCTATACCATTATCATCAGGTGACATACTAATGGTGTGAAAGGTGTAGTGAAGATAGGAGTGAGGTGAAAATTAAATAGCTGTATATGTAGGTGTTGTAAGCATGAGGATGTTGTAATTATAACAAAATGTATGTAGTGAACATGAGAAGATAGTGAAGATGGATTTTGTTCCAACAATTCTAAGATAAGGGTCTTTGAAGTTAATAAAGAGTTATCAAGGCTGTACTAAAAATGAAAGGGTAGTGAAGATGACTTGCGTCTTCACACATACAGATCAAGACAAAGACTTTACCAAGTTTCAGTGTAAATCATACAGGACAGACCAGTTATGGTGAAGGTAGAGGCAAGAAACATTTTGGTTTCATCTTGATACCGTAGATGGAGGCTAGAAATAACTGGGTTTGATCACTAGTACTGTAGATGGAGGACACAAACACTGTTTAGTGAAGCTCAGTCAGTACTAAAGGAAACTTATTTGAGGGTTATAGTAAAGATGAGTACGTCGTGAAGATAAAGGTATACAGGTTAGTGGCGTTAAGGGAGTACTAGATGTCAATCTGTAGTGAGGATAACCTTTGACTGGGATCAAAGCCTCACATATGACCAAATCATTATCGGTCTGATCACATGCGCCTTCATGACAGCACCAGTCGTCACCTTTTATCTAAACCGTTAGGATCAGGTCAAAGACCGGGTGTCGGGGTGTAGTTAAGCTGAGGGTGTGATCAGAATTTGTAGTAACAATGTAGGTGTAATGATGATGGTCGTAGACGTTACCAACGATAGTGCAGTTAAACAAAAGGATGTAGGGAAGATGAAGGAACACTCAGTTTGAGTCATTGGTTAAAGTGAAAAAAGGAGGAAGTTACATTGCAACTTAACTTATTGTCAACAGGTGACAGAGACCAATGGTGTAGAAGGTGTAGTGAAGATAGGGTTGTAGTGAAAATTACGGAGTAGTAAATTAAGGATTATCAAGGTTGTAGTGTTCATGAAAAGTAGTGAACTTGACTTGTGTTCTGACACAGTACACGTCAGGACAAAGACTTCACCCAGTTTTATTGTACATGGAGGCTGGAAACATATGGGATTTACCAGCTATAGCGAAGACAGAGGCAAGAAACATATGGCCTTGACCAGTTGTCCTGTAGATGGAGGTCAGAAATACATGGTTTTGACTAGTGTTACTGTAGAGGGATGGTAAAAACAGTGTCGTGAAAACGAGTCAATATTCCAGGAAAAATCATGTGAAGTTTGTGGTCAAGATGATGATGTTATGAAGACCCATTCGAGTCAGGTCAAAGGTGAGTGATTTCAAGAGTGTAGTGAGGATGAGTGCGTCGTGAAGCTAAAGGTATAAAGGCCAGTGGCGTTAAGGGAGTGCTAGATATCAGTCTGTAGAGAGGATGACCTCAGACCGGGATCAAACCCTAAAATATGATATAATTCTTACAGGTCAGATCAAATGCGCCTTCTTTACAGCACCAGTCGTCACCTTCTATCTAAACCTTGAGAATCAGATCTGAGTCAGATGTGAGTCAGTAATGAAAATGAGGATGTAGTGAAGATATATTGAACTGCATCACGTTCAACACATTCTCAGCTCTGCTTTCATATATCTTGTAACAAATTCTTAGACGTTCTCTCTGGTGATTACCAAACGTTTTTTAATCTTGTTGTATCGTTATCAGTATTAGTGTGTCACAGTTGCCCTCACTGGTGATGGCCCAGCAGTGTATATACTTGTATACATCAACCAGTAGTAACTTGGTCCTTCCCACGTTACAGTTGCCCTCACTGGTGATGGCCCAGCAGTGTATATACTTGTATACATCAACCAGTAGTAACTTGGTCCTTCCCACGTTACAGTTGCCCTCACTGGTGATGGCCGCAGCAGTGTATATACTTGTATACATCAACCAGTAGTAACTTGGTCCTTCCCACGTTACAGTTGCCCTCACTGGTGATGGCCCAGCAGTGTATATACTTGTATACATCAACAGTAGTAACTTGGTCCTTCCCACGTTACAGTTGCCCTCACTGGTGATGGCCCAGCAGTGTATATACTTGTATACATCAACCAGTAGTAACTTGGTCCTTCCCACGTTACAGTTGCCCTCACTGGTGATGGCCCAGCAGTGTATATACTTGTATACATCAACCAGTAGTAACTTGGTCCTTCCCACGTTACAGTTGCCCTCACTGGTGATGGCCCAGCAGTGTATATACTTGTATACATCAACCAGTAGTAACTTGGTCCTTCCCACGTTACAGTGTGGTGGGAGTCGTGGACACGGCTGGTGTCGACCATGTGGTCCTCCTCCGGCGTGGCCAAGCGACGCCCACATGTTCTTACCTGTGTGTGTGTGTGTCGTGGGTTGGTGATGACGGGGGTCAGGGGGCAAGGTGGGCTCTCCCGGGATGAGAGATGGTCAGGGTCATTGTGTGGAGTGATGGAGAGGGTGAGGGAGAAAGGAATGGATAAAGGAATGTTGGATATAGGGAAGGTGAGGGAGAAATGAGATAGGTAGGATAAGGAAGGTGTTGGGGAGGGTAAGGGAACTGGGGAAGATGATCATAGTGGAAGACATGAAAGTAATGAGGAAGGTGAAGAAAGTGAGGGAGTGGGAGGGCTGGTGAACATGAGGAAGTGGAGCGCGGTGGTGGGAGTCTTGCAAGAACTCAACTACCACAACTTCAGATGGCTGGCGGCCTTGTAGCTTCCACGTTAGTATTAGAGGTGTGAATTCCTGCCAAGTCTCCGGGAGCTTCTCATCTTATCCTGGGAACTTTGTGGTGTACTCCAGGGATGGCAACACTGTTGACGGTGGCCTGACCCACGCCCTCTGCATCCCTGACACCAACCATTGTTTACCTGACTGTTGTCTACTGGACCACAGCCACCAACCATCGAAAATGATATTCATATGCAAACAAAGCGCCATAATGTAAGTATAATGATGCCTAATTACTCAATACAATTAGTGATCAGCAGTTGGTCAGACTTTCATCATAAACTATAGTAATTATTTGTGACCGTAAGTGTTGCAAGGCCCGTCCTCCTCCATCCCAGGGGATAACACCGACCCTTCTACAAGTCTCTCATGTAAACTTCTGCTATAGTGAACCAATCCTGGAACCTCGGCGATACAAACATAGTCTCATACAACCCGCTTTTAGCGGTTCTAGTCTCAGTTCTACAACAGGTATTTACATCACTGGTGTCGATATCTCTCTCTTTGGTTATGAACAAGAAATGATGGTCTACATCCAAACCCTGAGTCCAATATGTTGACGTCAGATCAAACTATTCCACAATGGAAGATTAATGTGTTGTCGTCACACGATGATCAAACCTGACCATCAACACCAAATATCCCACTCATAATGTTAGTATTGTTTGGTGGTTATTATGAGCAAGTGTGAGGACTGAGGATGGTACTTACTGAGGCAAGTGTGAGTACTGAGGATGGTACTTACTGAGGCAAGTGTGAGTACTGAGGATGGTACTTACTGAGGCAAGTGTGAGTACTGAGGATGGTACTTACTGAGGCAAGTGTGAGTACTGAGGATGGTACTTACTGAGGCAAGTGTGAGTACTGAGGATGGTACTTACTGAGGCAAGTGTGAGTACTGAGGATGGTACTTACTGAGGCAAGTGTGAGTACTGAGGATGGTACTTACTGAGGCAAGTGTGAGTACTGAGGATGGTACTTACTGAGGCAAGTGTGAGTACTGAGGATGGTACTTACTGAGGCAAGTGTGAGTACTGAGGATGGTACTAGTTACTGAGGCAAGTGTGAGTACTGAGGATGGTACTTTACTGAGGCAAGTGTGAGTACTGAGGATGGTACTTACTGAGGCAAGTGTGAGTACTGAGGATGGTACTTACTGAGGCAAGTGTGAGTACTGAGGATGGTACTTACTGAGGCAAGTGTGAGTACTGAGGATGGTACTTAGTTACTGAGGCAAGTGTGAGTACTGAGGATGGTACTTACTGAGGCAAGTGTGAGTACTGAGGATGGTACTTACTGAGGCAAGTGTGAGTACTGAGGATGGTACTTACTGAGGCAAGTGTGAGTACTGAGGATGGTACTTACTGAGGCAAGTGTGAGTACTGAGGATGGTACTTAGTACTGAGGCAAGTGTGAGTACTGAGGATGGTACTTACTGAGGCAAGTGTGAGTACTGAGGATGGTACTTACTGAGGCAAGTGTGAGTACTGAGGATGGTACTTAGTTACTGAGGCAAGTGTGAGTACTGAGGATGGTACTTACTGAGGCAAGTGTGAGTACTGAGGATGGTACTTAGTTACTGAGGCAAGTGTGAGTACTGAGGATGGTACTTACTGAGGCAAGTGTGAGTACTGAGGATGGTACTTAGTTACTGAGGCAAGTGTGAGTACTGAGGATGGTACTTAGTTACTGAGGCAAGTGTGAGTACTGAGGATGGTACTTAGTTACTGAGGCAAGTGTGAGTACTGAGGATGGTACTTACTGAGGCAAGTGTGAGTACTGAGGATGGTACTTAGTTACTGAGGCAAGTGTGAGTACTGAGGATGGTACTTACTGAGGCAAGTGTGAGTACTGAGGATGGTACTTAGTTACTGAGGCAAGTGTGAGTACTGAGGATGGTACTTACTGAGGCAAGTGTGAGTACTGAGGATGGTACTTACTGAGGCAAGTGTGAGTACTGAGGATGGTACTTACTGAGGCAAGTGTGAGTACTGAGGATGGTACTTACTGAGGCAAGTGTGAGTACTGAGGATGGTACTAGTTACTGAGGCAAGTGTGAGTACTGAGGATGGTACTTACTGAGGCAAGTGTGAGTACTGAGGATGGTACTTACTGAGGCAAGTGTGAGTACTGAGGATGGTACTTACTGAGGCAAGTGTGAGTACTGAGGATGGTACTTAGTTACTGAGGCAAGTGTGAGTACTGAGGATGGTACTTAGTTACTGAGGCAAGTGTGAGTACTGAGGATGGTACTTACTGAGGCAAGTGTGAGTACTGAGGATGGTACTTACTGAGGCAAGTGTGAGTACTGAGGATGGTACTTAGTTACTGAGGCAAGTGTGAGTACTGAGGATGGTACTTTACTGAGGCAAGTGTGAGTACTGAGGATGGTACTTAGTTACTGAGGCAAGTGTGAGTACTGAGGATGGTACTTAGTTACTGAGGCAAGTGTGAGTACTGAGGATGGTACTAGTACTGAGGCAAGTGTGAGTACTGAGGATGGTACTTAGTTACTGAGGCAAGTGTGAGTACTGAGGATGGTACTTACTGAGGCAAGTGTGAGTACTGAGGATGGTACTTAGTTACTGAGGCAAGTGTGAGTACTGAGGATGGTACTTACTGAGGCAAGTGTGAGTACTGAGGATGGTACTTACTGAGGCAAGTGTGAGTACTGAGGATGGTACTTAGTTACTGAGGCAAGTGTGAGTACTGAGGATGGTACTTTACTGAGGCAAGTGTGAGTACTGAGGATGGTACTTACTGAGGCAAGTGTGAGTACTGAGGATGGTACTAGTACTGAGGCAAGTGTGAGTACTGAGGATGGTACTTTACTGAGGCAAGTGTGAGTACTGAGGATGGTACTTACTGAGGCAAGTGTGAGTACTGAGGATGGTACTTAGTTACTGAGGCAAGTGTGAGTACTGAGGATGGTACTTACTGAGGCAAGTGTGAGTACTGAGGATGGTACTTAGTTACTGAGGCAAGTGTGAGTACTGAGGATGGTACTTAGTTACTGAGGCAAGTGTGAGTACTGAGGATGGTACTTAGTACTGAGGCAAGTGTGAGTACTGAGGATGGTACTTAGTTACTGAGGCAAGTGTGAGTACTGAGGATGGTACTTAGTACTGAGGCAAGTGTGAGTACTGAGGATGGTACTTAGTTACTGAGGCAAGTGTGAGTACTGAGGATGGTACTTAGTTACTGAGGCAAGTGTGAGTACTGAGGATGGTACTTACTGAGGCAAGTGTGAGTACTGAGGATGGTACTTAGTACTGAGGCAAGTGTGAGTACTGAGGATGGTACTTAGTTACTGAGGCAAGTGTGAGTACTGAGGATGGTACTTACTGAGGCAAGTGTGAGTACTGAGGATGGTACTTAGTTACTGAGGCAAGTGTGAGTACTGAGGATGGTACTAGTACTGAGGCAAGTGTGAGTACTGAGGAGTGTACTTACTGAGGCAAGTGTGAGTACTGAGGATGGTACTTAGTTACTGAGGCAAGTGTGAGTACTGAGGATGGTACTTACTGAGGCAAGTGTGAGTACTGAGGATGGTACTTACTGAGGCAAGTGTGAGTACTGAGGATGGTACTTAGTTACTGAGGCAAGTGTGAGTACTGAGGATGGTACTTACTGAGGCAAGTGTGAGTGTAAGACTCACGCATACTACCATTAATTTTTCATAAACTATTTGTATTTTACTGTGAGTTACATAGAGTTAGATGCATGTTCCCACGGGCCACTGTTCCCACGGGCTACTGTTACTCAGGATGTTTGAACACGTAAGATCTGATCTGTTATTTGAACACGTTGTTGAATGGGTGTTGACGGACTCCCATATAACTCCTGTCAGTGTGACCTGAGGAGACACACTGGCCACCATCGTCACACTGTTCACTAGAGTGTGTCGTAGTGTGTCACACTGGCCACCATCGTCACACTGTTCACTAGAGTGTGTCGTAGTGTGTCACACTGGCCAGCATCGTCACACTGTTCCTGGCCAGCATCGTCACACTGTTCACTAGATTGTGTCGTAGTGTGTCACACTGGCCAGCATCGTCACACTGTTCACTAGATTGTGTCGTAGTGTGTCACACTGGCCACCATCGTCACACTGTTCACTAGAGTGTGTCGTAGTGTGTCATACTGGCCAGCATCGTCACACTGTTCACTAGAGTGTGTCGTAGTGTGTCACACTGGCCAGCATTGTCACACTGTTCACTAGAGTGTGTCGTAGTGTGTCACACTGGCCAGCATCGTCACACTGTTCACTAGAGTGTGTCGTAGTGTGTCACACTGGCCAGCATCGTCACACTGTTCACTAGAGTGTGTCGTAGTGTGTCATAAGACTATATCCCAGAGTACTACAGATGTACGTACATATTTTCTTGTAATAAATCTACAAAGGTCGCCTGATCTTCATTGACTACCATCCACGAAGAAGACCTGTATTCATTCCTGACAACTCAACCTTACACACAGTCTTCTGCTCTCTCAACCACGCTCTTTTTATTTCCACACATCTCTCTTACCCTTACGTTACTTACTCGATCAAACCACCTCACACCACACATTGTTCTCAAACATCTCATTTCCAGCACATCCATCCTCCTCCGCACAACTCGATCCATAGCCCACGCCTCGCAACCATATAACATTGTTGGAACCACTATTCCTTCAAACATACCCATTTTTGCTTTCCGAGATAATGTTCTCGACTTCCAAACATTCTTCAAGGCTCCAAGAATTTTCACCCCCTCCCCCACCCTATGATTTGCTTCCGCTTCCATGGTTCCATCCGCTGACAGATCCACTCCCAGATATCTAAAACACTTTACTTCCTCCAGTTTTCTCCATTCAAACTTACCACCCAATTGACTTGACCCTCAACCCTACTGTACCTAATAACCTTGCTCTTATTCACATTAACTCTTAACTTTCTTCTTTCACACACTTTACCTAACTCAGCCACCAGCTTCTGCAGTTTCTCACATGAATCAGCCACCACCGCTGTATCATCAGCGAACAACAACTGACTCACTTCCCAAGCTCTCTCATCCACAACAGACTGCATACTTACCCTTCTTTCCAAAACTCTTGCATTCACCTCCCTAACAACCCCATCCATAAACAAAGTAAACAACCATGGAGACATCACACACCCCTGCCGCAAACCTACATTCACTGAGACCCAATCACTTTCCTCTCTTCCTACACGTACACATGCCTTACATCCTCGATAAAAACTTTTCACTGCTTCTAACAACTTGCCTCCCACACCATATATTCTTAATACCTTCCACAGAGCATCTCTATCAACTCTATCATATGCCTTCTCCAGATCCATAAATGTTACATACAAACCCATTTCCTTTTCTAAGTATTTCTCACATACATTCTTCAAAGCAAACACCTGATCCACACATCCTCTACCACTTCTGAAACCACACTGCTCTTCCCCGATCTGATGCTCTGTACATGCCTTCACCCTCTCAATCAATACCCTCCCATATAATTTACCAGGAATACTCAACAAACTTACACCTCTGTAATTTGAGCACTCACTCTTATCCCCTTTGCCTTTGTACAATGGCACTATGCACGCATTCCGCTAATCCTGAGGCACCTCACCAGGAGTCATAGATACATTAAATAACCTTACCAACCAGTCAACAATACAGTCACCCACTTTTTCAATAAATTCCACTGCAATACCATCCAAACCTGCTGCCTTGCCGGCTTTCATCTTCCGTAAAGCTTTTATTACCTCTTCTCTGTTTACCAAATCATTTTCCCTAACCCTCTCACTTTGCACACCAGCTCGACCAAAACACCCTATATCTGCCACTCTATCATCAAACACATTCAACAAACCTTCAAAATACTCACTCCATCTCCTTCTCACATCACCACTACTTGTTATCACCTCCCCATTAGCCCCTTTCACTGAAGTTCCCATTTCCTCCCTTCCCTTGTCTTACACACTTTATTTACCTCCTTCCAAAACATCTTTTTATTCTCCCTAAAATTTAATGATACTCTCTCACCCCAACTCTCATTTGCCCTCTTTTTCATCTCTGGCACCTTTCTCTTGACCTCCTGCCTCTTTCTTATAAATCTCCCACTCATTTGCATTTTTTTCCTGCAAAAATCGTCCAAATGCCTCTCTCTTCTCTTGCACTAATAATCTTACTTCTTCATCCCACCACTCACTACCCTTTCTACTCAACCCACCTCCCACGCTTCTCATGCCACGAGCATCTTTTGCGCAAGCAATCACTGTTTCCCTAGATACATCCCATTCCTCCCCCACTCCCCTTACCTCCTTTGTTCTCACCTTTTTCCATTCTGTACTCAGTCTCTCCTGGTACTTCCTCACACAAGTCTCCTTCCCAAGCTCACTTACTCTCACCACTCTCTTCGCCCCAACATTCTCTCTTCTTTTCTGAAAACTCCTACAAATCTTCACCGTCGCCTCCACAAGATAATGATCAGACATCCCTCCAGTTGCACCTCTCAGCACATTAACATCCAAAAGTCTCTCTTTCGCGCGCCTATCAGTTAACATGTAATCCAATAACGCACTCTGGCCATTTCTCCTACTTACATACGTATACTTATGTATATCTCGCTTTTTAAACCAGGTATTCCCAATCACCAGTCCTTTTTCAGCACATAAATCTACAAGCTCTTCACCATTTCCATTTTCAACACTGAACACCCCATGTATACTAATTTTCGCTCAACTGCCACATTACTCACCTTTGCATTCAAATCACCCATCACTATAACCCGGTCTTGTGCATCAAAACCACTAACACACTCATTCAGCTGCTCCCAAAACACTTGCCTCACATGATCTTTCTTCTCATGCCCAGGTGCATATGCACCAATAATCACCCATCTCTCTCCATCAACTTTCAATTTTACCCATATCAATATAGAATTCATTTTCTTACACTCTATCACATACTCCCACAACTCCTGTTTCAGGAGTACTGCTACTCCTTCCCTTGCTCTTGTCCTCTCACTAACCCTTGACTTTACTCCTAAGACATTCCCAAACCACTCTTCCCCTTTACCCTTGACCTTCGTTTCACTCAGAGCCAAAACATCCAGGTTCCTTTCCTCAAACATACTACCTATCTCTCCTTTTTTCACTTGGTTACATCCACACACATTTAGACACCCCAGTCTGAGCCTTCGAGTAGGATGAGCACTCCACGCGTGACTCCTTCTTCTGTTTCCCCTTTTAGAAAGTTAAAATACAAGGAGGGGAGGGTTTCTAGCCACCCGCTCCCATCCCCTTTAGTCGCCTTCTACGACAAGTGAGGAATGCGTGGGAAATATTCTTTCTCCCCTATCCCCAAGGGATATATACATATATATATATATATATATATATATATATATATATATATATATATATATATATATATATATATATATATATATATACACACACATATATATACTTCCCACGTATTCCCTGCGTGTCGTAGAAGGCGACTAAAAGGGAAGGGAGCGGGGGGCTGGAAATCCTCCCCTCTCTTTTTTTTTTCTTTTTTTTTAATTTCTAAAAGAAGGAACAGAGAAGGGGGCCAAGTGAGGATATTCCCTCAAAGGCCCAGTCCTCTGTTCTTAACGCTACCTCGCTGTCGCGGGAAATGGCGAATAGTATAAAAAAAGATATATATATATATATATATATATATATATATATATGTGTGTGTGTGTATACATATATACATATGGAGGGAACGAGGAGAAGAGGGAGACCAAATTGGAGGTGGAAAGATGGAGTGAAAAAGATTTTGTGTGATCGGGGCCTGAACATGCAGGAGGGTGAAAGGAGGGCAAGGAATAGAGTGAATTGGAGCGATGTGGTATACCGGGGTTGACGTGCTGTCAGTGGATTGAATCAGGGCATGTGAAGCGTCTGGGGTAAACCATGGAAAGCTGTGTAGGTATGTATATTTGCGTGTGTGGACGTATGTATATACATGTGTATGGGGGTGGGTTGGGCCATTTCTTTCGTCTGTTTCCTTGCGCTACCTCGCAAACGCGGGAGACAGCGACAAAGCAAAAAAAAAAAAAAAAAAAAATATATATATATATATATATATATATATATATATACATATATATATATATATATATATATATATATATATATATATATATATATATATATATATATATATATATATATATATATATATATATTTATCTATTTATATTTATTTTGCTTTGTCGCTCTCTCCCGCGTTTGCGAAGTAGCGCAAGGAAACAGACGAAATAAAAGGCCCAACCCACCCCCATACACATGTAAATACATACACGTCCACACACACACGCAAATATACATACCCATACATCTCAATGTACACATACATATACACACAGAGAAACCTACATATATATACACATGCACACAATTCACACTGTCTGCCTTTATTCATTCCCATCGCCACCTCGCCACACATGGAATAACATCCCCCTCCCCCCTCACGTGTGCGAGGTAGCGATATGAGAAGACAACAAAGGACCCATTCGTTCACACTCAGTCTCTATCTGTTATGCAATAATGCCCGAAACCACAGCTCCCTTTCCGCATCCAGGCCCCACAGAACTTTCCATGGTTTACCCCAGACGCTTCACATGCCCTGATTCAATCCATTGACAGCACGTCGACCCCGGTATACCACATCGTTCCAATTCACTCTATTCCTTGCACATCTTTCACCCTCATGCATGTTCAGGCCCCGATCACTCAAAATATTTTTCACTCCATCTTTCCACCTCCAATTTGGTCTCCCACTTCTCCTCGTTCCCTCCACCTCCGACACATATATCCTCTTGGTCAATCTTTCCTCACTCATTCTCTCCATGTGAGCAAGCCTTTTCAAAACACCCTCTTCTGCTCTCTCAACCACACTCTTTTTGTTACCACACATCTCTCTTACCCTATTATTACTTACTCGATCAAACCACCTCACACCACATATTGTCCTTAAACATCTCATTTCTAGCACATCCACCCTCCTGCGCACAACTCTATCCATAGCCCACGACTCGCAACCATACAACATTGTTGGAACCACTATTCCTTCAAACATACCCATTTTTGCTTTCCGAGATAATGTTCTCGACTTCCACACATTCTTCAAGGCTCCCACAATTTTCACCCCTCCCCCACCCTATGATTCACTTCCGCTTCCATGGTTCCATCCGCTGCCAAATCCACTCCCAGATATCTAAAGCACTTCACTCCCTCCAGTTTTTATCCATTCAAACTTACCTCCCAATTGACTTGACCCTCAACCCTACTGTACCTAATAACCTTGCTCTTATTCACATTTACTCTCAACTTTCTTGTTTCACACACTTTACCAAAGTTAGTAACCAGTTTCTGCAGTTTCTCACATGCATCAACCACCAGCGCTATATCATCAGCGAACAACTAACTCACTTCCCAAGCTCTCTCATCCCCAACAGACTGCATTCTTGCCCCTCTTTCCAAAACTCTTGCATTCACCTCCCTAACAACCCCATCCATAAACAAATCAAACAACCATGGGGACATCACACACCCCTGCCGCAAACCTACATATACTGAGAACCAATCGATTTCCTCTCTTCCTACACGTATACATGCCTTACATCCTCGATAAAAACTTTTCACTGCTTCTAACAACTTGCCTCGCACACCATATATTCTTAATACCTTCCACAGAGCATCTCTATTAACTCTATCATATGCCTTCTCCAGATCCATAAATCCATACATACAAATCCATCCATTTCTCACATACATTCTTCAAAGCAAACACCTGATCCACACATCCTCTACCACTTCTGAAATCACACTGCGCTTCCCCAGTCTGATGCTCTGTACATGCCTTCACCCTCTCAAACAATACCCTCCCATATAATTTACCAGGAATACTCAACAAACTTATACCTTTGTAATTTGAGCACTCACTTTTATCCTCTTTGCCTTTGCACAATGGTACTATGCAAGCATTCCGCCAATCCTCATGCACCTTACCATGAATCATACATGCATTAAATAACCTTACCAACCATTCAACAATACAGTCACCCCCTTTTTTGATAAATCCCATTGCAATACCATCCAAACCCGCTGCCTTGCCGGTTTTCATCTTCCGCAATGCTTTATGTAAATATATATATATATATATATATATATATATATATATATATATATATATATATATATATATATATATATATATATATATATATATATATATATATATATATATATATATATATATATATATATATAGATATATATATATATATATATATATATATATGTATGTATGTATGTATCCACTTCAATACCATCCAAACCCGCTGCATTGCTGGCTTTCATCTTCCGCAAAAGTTTTACTACTTTTCTGTTTACCAAATCATTTTCCCTAACCCTCTCACTTTCCACACCACTACCAAAACACCCTATATCTGCCACTCTATTATCAAACACATTCAGCAAACCTTCAAAATACTCACTCCATCTCCTTCTCATATCGCCACTACTTGTTATCACCTCCCTATTAGCCCCCTTCACTGAAGTTCCCATCTGTTCCCTTGTCTTACGTACCTTTATTGACCTACTTCCAAAACATCTTCTTATTCTCCCTAAAATTTAATGATACTCTCTCACCCCAACTCTCATTTGTCCTCTCTTTCACCTCTTGCACCATTCTCTTAACCTCCTGCCTCTTTCTTTTATATATCTCCCACTCTTTTGCATTATTTCTTTGCAAGAATCGCCCAAATGCCTCTCTCTTCTCTTTCACTAATAATCTTACTTCTTCATCTCATCGCTTACTACCCGTTTTAATCTGCCCATCTCCCACGCTTCTCATGCCACAAGCATCTTTTGCGCAAGCCATCACTGCTTCTCTAAATACATCCCATTTCTCCCCCACTCCCCTTACCTCCTTTGTTCTCACCTCTTTCCATTCTGTACTCAGTCTCT
Organism: Panulirus ornatus; assembly: GCF_036320965.1. Classification (NCBI taxonomy): domain Eukaryota; kingdom Metazoa; phylum Arthropoda; class Malacostraca; order Decapoda; family Palinuridae; genus Panulirus; species Panulirus ornatus. The sequence continues at coordinate 3,132,758 of NC_092277.1, read as the reverse complement.
CCTGGTACTTCCTACACAAGTCTCCTTCCCAAGCTCACTTACTCTCACCACTCTCTTCGCCCCAACATTCTCTCTTCTTTTCTGAAAACCTCTGCAAATCTTCACCGTCGGCTTCACAAGATAATGATCAGACATCCCTCCAGTTGCACCTCTCAGCACATTAACATCCAAAAGTCTCTTTTCGCGAGCCTATCAATCAACACGTAATCCAATAACGCTCTCGGGCCATCTCTCCTACTTATATACATATACTTATGTACATCTCTCTTTTTAAACCAGGTATTCCCAATCACCAGTCCTTTTTCAGCACATAAATCCACAAGCTCTTCACCATTTCCATTTACAACACTGAACACCTCATGTATACCAATTATTCCCTCAACTGCCACATTACTCACCTTTGCATTCGAATCACCCAACACTATAACCCGGTCTCGTGCATCAAAACCACTAACACACTCATCCTGCTGCTCCCAAAACACTTGACTCTCTCATGATCTTTCTTCTCATGCCCAGGTGCATATGCACCAATGATCACCCACCTCTCTCCATCAACTTTCAGTTGGAATTTATTACAAAAGGGGGTGACTGTATTGTGTACTGGTTGCTAAGGGCATTCAGTGTATGTATGATTCATGGTGAGGTGCCTGAGGATTGGCGGAATGCTTGCATAATGCCATTGCCATTGTACAAAGGCAAAGGGGACAAGGGTGAGTGCTCAAATTACAGAGGTATAAGTTTGTTGAGTAATCCTGGGAAATTATATGGGAGGGTATTGATTGAGAGGGTGAAGGCATGTACAGAGCATCAGATTGGGGGAGAGCAGTGTGGTTTCAGAAGTGGTAGAGGATGTGTGGGTCAGGTGTTTGCTTTGAAGAATGTATGTGAGAAATACTTAGAAAAGCAAATGGATTTGTATGTAGCATTTATGGACCTGGAGAAGGCATATGATAGAGTTGATAGAGATGCTCTGTGGAAGGTATGAAGTATATATGGTGTGGGAGGCAAGTTGTTAGAAGCAGTGAAAAGTTTTTATCGAGGATGTAAGGTATGTGTACGTGTAGGAAGAGAGGAAAGTGATTGGTTCTCAGTAAATGTAGGTTTGCGGAAGGGGTGTGTGAGATGTCTCCATGGTTGTATAATATGTTTATGGATGGGGTTGTTAGGGAGGTGAATGCAAGAGTTTTGGAAAGAGGAGCAAGTATGCAATCTGTTACATCCTCGATAAAAACTTTTCACTGCTTCTAACAACTTGCCTCTCACACCATATATTCGTAATACCTTCCACAGAACATCTCTATCAACTCTATCATATGCCTTCTCCAGATCCATAAGTGCTACATACAAATCCATTTGCTTTTCTAAGTATTTCTCACATACATTCCTCAAAGCAAACACCTGATCCACACATCCTCTACCACTTCTGAAACCACACTGCTCTTCCCCAATCTGATGCTCTGTACATGCCTTCACCCTCTCAATCAATACCCTTCCATATAATTTCCCAGGAATACTCAACAAACTTATACCTATGTGATTTGAGCACTCGCCTCTGTCCCCTTTGCCTTTGTACAATGGCACTATGCAAGCATTCCGCCAATCCTCAGGCACCTCACCATGAGATATACATACATTAAATAACCTTACACATCAGTCAACAATACAGTCACCCCCTTTTTTTATAAATTCCACTGCAATACCATCCAAACCTGCTGCCTTGACGGCTTTCATCTTCCGCAAAGCTTTTACCACCTCTTCTCTGTTTACCAAATCATTTTCCCTAACCCTCTCACTTTGCACACCACCTCGACCAAAACACCCTATATCAGCCACTCTATCATCAAACACATTCAACAAACCTTCAAAATACTCACTCCATCTTCTTCTCACATCACCACTACTTGTTATCACCTCCCCATTAGCCCCCTTCACTGAAGTTCCCATTTGTTCCCTTGTCTTACGCACTTTATCAACCTCCTTCCAAAACATCTTTCTATTCTCCCTAAAATTTAATGATACTCTCTCACCCCATCTCTCATTTGCCCTCTTTTTCACCTCTTGCACCTTTCTCTTGACCTCCTGCCTCTTTCTTTTATGCATCTCCCACTCTTTTGCATTATTTCCCTGCAAAAATCGTCCAAATGCCTCTCTCTTCTCTTTCACTAATGATCTCACTTCTTCATCCCACCACTCACTACCCTTTCTAATCTCCCCACCTCCCACGCTTCTCATGCTACAAGCATCTTTTGCGCAAGCCATCACTGCTTCCCTAAATACATCCCATTCCTCCCCCACTCCCCTTACCTCCTTTGTTCTCACCTTTCTCCATTCAGTAATCAGTCTCTCCTGGTACTTCCTCACACAAGTCTCCTTCCCAAGCTCACTTACTCTCACCTCTCTCTTCACCCCAACATTCTCTCTTCTTTTCTGAAAACCTCTGCAAATCTTCACCTTCGCGTCCATAAGATAATGATCAGACATCCCTTCAGTTGCACCTCTCAGCACATTAACTTCCAAAAGTCCCTCTTTCGCGCGCCTATCAATTAACACGTAATCCAATAACGCTCTCTGGCCATCTCTCCTACTTACATACGTATACTTATGTATATCTCATTTTAAACCAGGTATTCCTAATCACCAGTCCTTTTTCAGCACATAAATCTACAAGCTCTTCACCATTTCCATTAACAACACTGAACACCCCATGCACACCAATTATTCCCTCAACTGCCACATTACTCAACTTTGCATTCAAATCACCCATCACTCACCCGGTCTCGTGCATCAAAACTACTAACACCATCACTCTCTCTCTCTCTCTCTCTATATATATATATATATTAGCGAGGTAGCGCAAGGAAACAGACGAAAGAATGACCCAACCCACCCACATACACATGTGTATACATGCATTTCCACACATGCAATCTCGTCTGTCTTGGACAATCGAATGTTTACCAAATCTCGTCCTAGCTACGTCTCTTAGTTGTATATCAACTGACTGTTATATTTTTCTCTTGTGTCTCCCCTGATGATGTGATTATTACACGAAAGTGCACTTGGGAACTTAAATATATTGATTTTTATTCTATTATACTTTGTCGATGTCTCCCGCGTTAGCGAGGTAGCGCAAGGAAAAAGACGAGAGAATGGCGCAACCCACCCATATACACATGCATATACATACAAGTCCGCACACGCACATATACATGCCTATACATCTCAACGTATACATATATATACACACACAGACATATACATATATACACATGTACATAATTCATAGTGTCTGCTCTTATTCATTCCCATCGCCACCCCGCCACACATGAAATAACATAACCCTTCCTCCCACATGTGCGCAAGGTAGCGCTAGGAAAAGACTACAAAGGCCACATTCGTTCACACTCAGTCTCTAGCTGTCATGAATGTTGAACCGAAACCACAGTTCCCTTTCCACAGCCAGGCAACACAAAACCTTCCATGGTTTACCCCAGACGCTTTGCATGCCCTGGTTCAATCCATTGACAGCACGTCCATCCCGGTATACCACATAGTTCCAATTCACTCAATTCCTTGCACGACTTTCACCCTCCTGCATGTCAGGCCTCGATCACTGAGAATCTTTTTCACTTCATCTTTCCACCTCCTATTCAGTCTCCCACTTCTCGTTCCCTCCACCTCTAACACATATATATCCTATTTGTCAATCTTTCCTCACTCATTCTCTCCATGTGACCAAACCATTTCAGAACACCCTCTTCTGCTCTCTCAATCACACTCTTTTTATTACCACACATCTCTCTTACCCTTTCATTACTTACTCGATCAAACCACCTCACACCACATATTGTCCTCAAACATCTCATTTCCAGGACATCTACCCTCCTCGTCACAACTCTATCTATAGCTCACGCCTCATAACCATATAATATTGTTGGAACCACTCTTTCATATGCCTTCTGCACATCCACAAATGCTATATACAAATCCATTTGTTTTTTAAGTATTTCTTACACATTTCTCGAAAGCAAATACACTGATTCCACACATCCTCAACCACTTCTGAAACCACAACTGATCCCTCAACTGATGCTGTTACATGCTTCACCTCTCAATCAATACTTCTCCATATAATTCACAGAATACCCAACAACCCTATACCTCAGTAATTTGAGTACTCACTTTTATCCCCTATTTTTGCCCTTGTAACAATGGCACTATGCATGCCACTCCCGCCAATCCTCAGGTACCTCACTCATGAGTCATACATACAGTGAATATCCTCACGCAACCACTCAGCTCCACAGGTCACTATACACTTTTCTAACACAAATCACTGTAATACCATTGAAACCCACACGCCTTGCCACAGCTTTCATCTTCCGCAAAAGCTTTCACTACCTCTTCGCTGTTTACTAAACCATTCTCCCCTGACACCTTTCACTTCGCACACCAACTCGAACCAAAACAATCTTTATCTGCCATTTCTAATC
>NC_092277.1:3100368-3128165 GCF_036320965.1 Panulirus ornatus | reverse complement strand
GAGTCCAGGCAGGTCATTGGCTGCCTACCAACTACTACAATTTGTACTTTCTCATATCTTCATCTTTCATCTTCATAATTCCAACCATTGTATGCAAGTTATTCGACTCCACTGCTCATACTTTATTACTAATCCTAACCTATATACACTCCTTCATGAAAGCTTCTTGCACTTTGCACTTAGAGAGGTGGGTGAGAGAATATCATTAAACTTTAGGGAAAATAAAGACTTTTTTTGAAGAATGTAAATAGTGTGCGAAAGTCAAGAAAAAGTAGGAACATCATTAAAGGGAGCAAAAGGGGAAGTGATAACAGGTAGCGATGGAATAGAGTGAGTATTTTGAAGGATTTTTAAATGGGTTAGATAATAGAGTGTCAGATGTACGAGAGTGGTTTGGTGAAGAGAGAAGAGATAGTGAAAGTTGTGCAAAAGATGAAATCCTGCAAGGTGATGTGAGTCGATGGTATGGCAGTTAAATCTATTAAGAAAGTGGGTGACTATGAGGGTGATTGGCTAGTAAGGACATTCACTATATGTATAAATCATAGTGAAGTGCCTGAGGATTGGCAGAATACCACTGTATAAAGGCCAATGCTTGCATAGTGCCATTGTACAAAGGCAAAGGGGATAAGAGTGAGTGCTCAAATTACAGAGGTATAAGTTTGTTGAGTATTCCTGGTAAATTATATGGGAGGGTATTGATTGAGAGGGTGAAGGCATGTACAGAGCATCAGATTGGGGAAGAGCAGTGTGGTTTCAGAAGTGGTGGAGGATGTGTGGATCAGGTGTTTGCTTTGAAGAATGTATGTGAGAAATACTTAGAAAAGCAAATGGATTTGTATGTAGCATTTATGGATCTGGAGAAGGCATATGATAGAGTTGATAGAGATGCTCTGTGGAAGGTATTAAGAATATATGGTGTGGGAGGAAAGTTGTTAGAAGTAGTGAAGAGTTTTTATTTAGGATGTAAAGCATGTGTACGTGTAGGAAGAGAGGAAAGTGATTGGTTCTTAGTGAATGTAGGTTTGCGGCAGGGGTGTGTGATGTCTCCATGGTTGTTTAATTTGTTTATGAATGGGGTTGTTAGGGAGGTAAATGCAAGAGTTTTGGAAAGAGGGGCAAGTATGTTGGGGATGAGAGAGCTTGGGAAGTGAGTCAGTTGTTGTTCGCTGATGATACAGCGCTGGTGACTGATTCATGTGAGAAACTGCAGAAGCTGGTGACTGAGTTTGGTAAAGTGTGTGAAAGAAGAAAGTTAATAATAAGAGCAAGGTTATTAGGTACAGTAGGGTTGAGGGTCCAGTCAATTGGGAGGTAAGTTTGAATGGAGAAAAACTGGAGGAAGTAAAGTGTTTTAGATATCTGGGAGTGGATCTGGCAGCGGATGGAACCATGGAAGCGGAAGTGGATCATAGGGTGGGGGAGGGGGCGAAAATTCTGGGAGCCTTGAAGAATGTGTGGAAGTCGAGAACATTATCTCGGAAAGCAAAAATGGGTATGTTTGAAGGAATAGTGGTTCCAACAATGTTGTATTGTTGCGAGGCGTGGGCTATGGATAGAGTTGTGCGCAGGAGGATGGATGTGCTGGAAATGAAATGTTTGAGGATAATGTGTGGTGTGAGGTGGTTTCATCGAGTAAGTAACGTAAGGGTAAGAGAGATGTGTGGAAATAAAAAGAGCGTGGTTGAGAGAACAGAAGAGGGTGTTTTGAAATGGTTTGGGCACATGGAGAGAATGAGTGAGGAAAGATTGACCAAGAGGATATATGTGTCGGAGGTGGAGGGAACGAGGAGAAGTGGGAGACCAAATTGGAGGTGGAAAGATGGAGTGAAAAAGATTTTGTGTGATCGGGGCCTGAACATGCAGGAGGGTGAAAGGAGGGCAAGGAATAGAGTGAATTGGATCGATGTGGTATACCGGGGTTGACGTGCTGTCAGTGGATTGAATCAGGGCATGTGAAGCGTCTGGGGTAAACCATGGAAAGCTGTGTAGGTATGTATATTTGCGTGTGTGGACGTATGTATATACATGTGTATGGGGGTGGGTTGGGCCATTTCTTTCGTGTGTTTCCTTGCGCTACCTTGCAAACGCGGGAGACAGCGACAAAGAAAAAAAAAAAAAAAAAAAAAAGGCCAAGAGGAGAAAGGTGACTGTTCAAACTGCAGAGGCATAAGTTTGTTGAGTGTACCTGGTAAAGAGTGTGGCTGAGAGAGCAGAAGAGGGTGTGTTGAAATGGTTTGGACACATGGAGAGAATGAGTGAGGAAAGGTTCACAACGCGGATAAATGTGTCAGAGGTGGAGGGAACAAGGAGAATTGGGAGACCAAATTGTAGGTGGATGGATGGAGTGGAAAAGATTTTGAGCAATGGAGGCCTTAACATGCAGGAGAGTGAAAGGCATGCAAGGAATAGATTGCAGTGGAATGATGTTTGTACAGTTTTTTGTACATTTGGAAACTTTTTGAAATACAGCTATGTATTTGAAGGGGTTGCTCTGTTTGTGACAGGATGACTTTAACTAATGAGAAACTTGTTTACAGTCTACATAATCCTCGTAATTGAATTCCTTTTCACTTAGATGATCTATAATGACAAGTAAATGATATGCCTGTTTACACAGTGGCCACCATCACTGCAACTACCTCACCAACACTGCACTCCCGTAGTTATTGTATCACTGTTGTACTTTCTGCATTTGTCAAACAACATTTGCAGTGCCTCTTCCACATAAGGGGCTTCCCATACTCTCAATTTCAAGCTCATCATTAGGGCTCAGTAGATTAAATGATATGGTTGACTGCCTTTAATACTGAACCACTCAGGTGTTCCTTTTGAATAAATAGCAGTCATGAAACCAGCTGATTATCCATATGAGAGGCATTTTAAAGGAACTACAAGTCATATTTTGCAATCTGGATTTCCTAAAATATCAGAGCTTGAAGAAAAGTAAACCCCATTTGGTATTAGAACGTCACCCCTTCCTTATGTTAATCAACATTCAACTACTTGTATCAAATAACATCCCTAACTTTGTGTTTATTGATTTTCCAATTGGCCTGAGTTTCCAAGAAAGTAAGATATTAGTCGTTTTCGTTAGGTCGTCAATCAGTCCGTGAAATTGTGTTAGATGCTAATAACAGAGTGGCGGTCACGACCCATTCATAATTATCCTTGTTGGTATTAGTTGATAAGATTAGATATTCCAAGTACTGACTCACCTGGAAGTGAGGTTCATGGTAACATTTCAAATCTACTTCACTTTATTATGATAATTCAACTTTCTTCTACCCTATGCCTACATGAGGTGAGGCATCATTATCGCACAGCAGTGCAAACATATAGCCATAATTATGGTATATTGTTGCATCATACAGCAGGGTCAAGTAGAGTCTCCATATCAAGGTTAATGGTAGGCAATAAGGTTTAATCTTAATATAGTTAAGGTGAATTAAAAGTAAAGTTGGCAACGTCCAAATATGTTTCTCTAACTACCAACAAAGAAATTAAAAAACTAAATTTACTGATGAGGAAAGGCCAAAGTGGTTGAGCTTCCAAATCTACCAACAGTAATTGCTCTGCAATCTTAATATTTTCTTCTTCATATCTCCGTAGTATTTTCCTTATTACTGATAAACAATGAAAGCTGAGCAAAACCTACTTTATTGGTAGGTGTAGTGCAGAGTGAGGATTGAAATAATGAAGCTTAACTATTTGTAGCTCAAACTAGAACAGTGCAGTACTTTGAGCAGTTGATGATGGATGCAGGGTGTATAGAGAACACACAATCTACTGCTTTGTCTCCAGACAATATAAGCTATAAGGGAATACAAGACTGCTGTGGGGGTATGGGGGGAGGTTACATAATTCGGTTCAATGACTATATTGATTTGTTTAAACAAAAGCAGTGGCACTGCACTTCCAAGTGTTCTTTTGTTTGTTGTTATTGGAACGACATGACGGCACAATAAACAAGACTCCTCTTTCCATGTATCTTAATCACCTAATTATTCTCATAGCTTGATATACTTGGCACAGAACGTGGTGGCAGCAGGTGGGATACATGACAGAGAGGAGATAGGCTGAATAAGAAGAGGTGACATGAACAGAAAACACCACTGTCATTGTTTCCTGATAGGAGAGGTGCCACAGCAGCTGTATGACGTCAATGTCAACTGTGTTCACCTACCTGCTGTGACTGCTGTATTCATCTATCTGCTGATTGTTGTGTTCACCTACCTGCTGTGACTGATGTGTTCACCAACTTGCTGTGACAGGTTGTGTTCGCGTACCTACTGTGACTGCTGTATTCACCTACCTGCTGATTGTTGTGTTCACCTACCTGCTGTGATGGCTATGTTCACCTACCGGCCATGATTGTTGTGTTCACCTACCTGCTGTGACTGCTCTGTTCTCCTACCTGCTGTGACATCTGTGTTCATCTACCTGCTGTGACTGCTGTGTTTACCTACCTGCTGTAACTGATGTGTTCCCTACATGCTGTGACTGCTGTGTTCACCTACCTGCTGTGACTACTGTATTCACCTACCTGCTGTGGCTGCTGTGTTCACCTACCTGCTGTGACTGCTGTTTTTACCTACCTGCTGTAACTGAAATGTTCACCTATCTGCTGACTGCTGTGTTCACCTACCTGCTGTGACTGCTGTGTTAACCGACTTGCTGATTGTTGTGTTCACTTACCTGCTGTGACTACTATGTTTACCTACCTGCTGACTGCTGTGTTCACCTACTTACTGTGCCTGCTGTGTTCACCTACCTGCTGAGACTGCTGCTTTCACCTACCTGTTGTGACTGAGATGTTCCCCTACCTGCTGTGATTGTTGTGTTCACTTACCTGCTGTGCTTGTTGTGTTCACCTACCTGCTGTGACTGCTGTGTTCACCTACCTGCTGTGACTGCTGTGTTCACCTACCTGGTCTGACTGCTGTGTTCATCTACCTGCTGTGACTGCTGTTTTCACCCACCTATTGATTGTTGTGTTCACCTACCTCAAGTGACTGCTGTGTTCACCTACCTGCTGTGATTGTTGTGTTCACTTACCTGCTGTGACTGCTGTGTTCACCTACCTGCTGTGACTGCTATGTTCACCTGGCTGCTGTGTTCACCTACCTACTGTGACTGCTGTTTTCACCTACCTGCTATGACAGATATTAACCTACCTGCTGTGACTGCTGCGTTCACCTACCTGCTATGACTGCTGTATTCACTTACCTGCTGTGATTATTTTGTTCACCTACAAGCTGTGACTGCTGTGTTCATGTACCTGCTGTGACTGTTGTGTTCACGTACCTGTTGTGACTGCTGTGTTCACCTATTTGCTGATTGTTGTGTTCACCTACCTGCTGTGACTGCTGTGTTCACCTACCTGCTGTGTTCACCTACCTGCTGTGTTCACCTACCTGCTGTGACTGCTGTTTTCACCTATCTACTGTGCTTGAGATGTTCATCTACCTGCTGTGACTGCTGTGTTCATTTACTTGCTGATTGTTGTGTTCACTTACCTGCTGTGACTGGTGTGTTCATCTACCTGCTGTGACTGCTGTTTTCACCTACCTGCTGTGACTGCTGTGTTCACCTTGCTGATTGTTGTGTTCACCTACCTGCTGTGACTGCTGTGTTCACCTACCTGCTGTGACTTCTGTGTTCATCTACCTTCTGTGGTTGCTGTGTTCACCTACCTGATGTGACTGCTGTTTTCTTCTACTTGCTGTGACTGAGATGTTCACCTACCTGCTGATTGCTGTGTTCACCTACCTGCTGTGACTGCTGTATTCACCTACCTGCTGGTTGTTGTGTTCATCTACCTGTTGTGACTGCTTTGTTTACCAACCTGCTGTGATTGCTGTTCACCTACCTGCTGATTGTTGTGTTCACCTACCTGTTGTGACAGCTGTGTTCACCTACCTGCTGTGTTCACTTACCTGCTGTGACTGCTGTGTTCACCTACGTGCCATGATTTGTGTACGCCTACCTGCTGTGACTGCTGTGTTCACCTACCTGCCGTTATTGTTGTGTTCACCTACCTGCTGCGACTGCTGTGTTCCCCTACCTGCTGTGACAGATGTTCACTTACCTGCTGTGACTGCTGTGTTCACCTACCTGCTGTGACTGCTGTGTTCACTTACCTGCTCTGACTGCTGTTTTCATCTACCTGCTGTGACTGCTGTGTTCACCTACCTGTTGACTGTTGTCTTAAACCTACCTGCTGACTGCTGTGTTCACCTACCTGCTGTGACTGTTGTGTTCACCTTCCTGCTGTGACTGCTGAGTTCACCTACTTGCTGATTGTGTTCACATACCTGCTGGCTACTGTTTTCACCTACCTGCTGACTACTGTTTTCACCTACCTGCTGTGACTGAGATGTTCACTTACCTGCTGTGTTCACTTACCTGCTTGACTGCTGTGTTTACCTACCTGCTGTGTTCACTTACCTGCCGTGTCTGCTGTGTTCACCTTCCTGCTGTGACTACTGTTTTCACCTACCTGCTGTGACTGAGATGTTCACCTACCTGCTGTGATTGTTGTGTTCACCTACCTGCTGTGACTGCTGTGTTCACTTACCTGCTGTGATTGTTGTGTTCATCTACCTGCTGAGTGCTGTGTTCACCTACCTGCTGTGAATGCTGTGTTCCCCTACCTGCTGTGACAGATGTTCACTTACCTGCTGTGACTGCTGTGTTCACCTACCTGCTGTGACTGCTGTGTTCACCTACCTGCTGTGACTGCTGTGTTCACTTACCTGCTCTGACTGCTGTGTTCATCTACCTGCTGTGACTGCTGTGTTCACCTACCTGTTGATTGTTGTCTTAAACCTACCTGCTGACTGCTGTGTTCACCTACCTGTTGTGACTGTTGTGTTCACCTTCCTGCTGTGACTGCTGAGTTCACCTACTTGCTGATTGTGTTCACCTGCCTGCTGGCTACTGTTTTCACCTACCTGCTGACTACTGTTTTCACCTACCTGCTGTGACTGAGATGTTCACTTACCTGCTGTGTTCACTTACCTGCTTGACTGCTGTGTTTACCTACCTGCTGTGTTCACTTACCTGCCGTGTCTGCTGTGTTCACCTTCCTGCTGTGACTACTGTTTTCACCTACCTGCTGTGACTGAGATGTTCACCTACCTGCTGTGATTGTTGTGTTCACCTACCCTCTGTGACTGCTGTGTTCACTTACCTGCTGTGATTGTTGTGTTCATCTACCTGCTGAGTGCTGTGTTCACCTACCTGCTGTGAATGCTGTGTTCCCCTACCTGCTGTGACTGCTGTGTTCACCTACCTGCTGTGACTGCTGTGTTCACCTACCTGCTGTGACTGCTGTGTTCACTTACCTGCTCTGACTGTCTTAAACCTACCTGCTGACTGCTGTGTTCACCTACCTGTTGTGACTGTTGTGTTCACCTTCCTGCTGTGACTGCTGAGTTCACCTACTTGCTGATTGTGTTCACCTGCCTGCTGGCTACTGTTTTCACCTACCTGCTGACTACTGTTTTCACCTACCTGCTGTGACTGAGATGTTCACTTACCTGCTGTGTTCACTTACCTGCTTGACTGCTGTGTTTACCTACCTGCTGTGTTCACTTACCTGCCGTGTCTGCTCTGTTCACCTACCTGCTGTGACTACTGTTTTCACCTACCTGCTGTGACTGAGATGTTCACCTACCTGCTGTGATTGTTGTGTTCACCTACCTGCTGTGACTGCTGTGTTCATCTATCCATGGTGAGGGCGACAGACACCTGGAATTAAACCAGCACAACCCACGTCACTTGGTCCCTACGTGTTCGAGAAGTGGAAGATGATCAAGCAGAGGTTGCCGGCAACACTATAATGTGCTTTCTCAGTTGGACAACAAGCATGAGGAAGTACGTAGCTTTGTTTCATTGGCTGAGGACGCTCTTAAAGTATACAGTATAGTTTGTGTTGACAACTGAGGAATCTGAGAGAACTGTCACGATCATAGTAACATCTGGCGAGTATGTCGTAGGAAAATTGAATGTGAGAAATGAGAGGTCTGCTATTACTAGCAGGAATCAGGATGAAGGTGACATTTTTGATCAGTTCTACTGTAATGTTACATCTCTTGTGCTTATTGTGATGACCGTCTGCCTGCCATCACTAGTCAAAGACCGTATTGCCTTGGCTGTTAGAGAGTCAATGTATTGACATTTGCAAAGCTGTTATGAACGCAGCAGTTGACTGCAGTGATGAGACTAGACGCGGTGAATAAGATAACATAAGAAAACAGAGGCTATAAGAAGAACTACAGAGTAAAGATAAAGGATAAGAATCCTAGGAAAACTGTAAGTTCTGTGGGTATGAACATGTTCTTGATGGAGAGGAATGTTCTCCTTATGGCAAAAAGCGTTTATCATGTGGCCTTAATAATCATTTGCCAGTATGTGTAAATCACAGATAAATCGGTCTGGTCAGCATAAAGACATTAAGAAAAAGAAGCCATAAGACCTATTGATTTCATTGTCTTTGAAGGGAATCTTACACTTCTTTCAGGAATGAATACTGGTCAACAGATGGGTCAAGTGGAGGTAAAGGACAACATCTTTGAGGGAATGAACAAGGTCAAGATAGAAGATGAGTATGTAGACGTGATGAAAGGATCAGTAGGAACCTTTCCTGGTGTACACTCTCTCAAAGTTGACCCTAATGCTAAACCTGTAATCATGACAGACTAGCGCTTGTCAATATCCATGACAGACTAGCACTTGTCAACATCCATGACAGACTAGCACTTGTCAATATCCATGACAGACTAGCGCTTGTCAATATCCATGACAGACTAGCGCTTGTCAATATCCATGACAGACTAGCGCTTGTCAACATCCATGACAGACTAGCGCTTGTCAATATCCATGAAGCCTGAGCTAAAGTAGGAGTTAGAGAGGCCGTCCAGGTTGGGTGTAATTGAAGCTGTAGATGAGTGCAGTTGTCGTGAGTCCTAACAAAGGATGGGAAAGTCAGTATTTGTATAGACGCGAGAGAGCTGAATATGGGTCTTCAGAGACACCACCACTACACACCTGCCATTCTTGAGGACAACCTTCATGTGTTGGGACAGTCTAGAGTATTTTTCAAAAGTTGACTTGGCGTCTGGCTATTGACATTTGAGACTTGAAACTCCTTCTAGCTTTCCAAATTCCACATTCCAAACATGTCATGATAGAATGTTGTAGATGGCTGCGTCTACCCTCTGGGCCGAATCTCAGAAATTTTTCAGAAGTGATGATTGCTTGACGCACTAGTGGGTTTAAAAGGCGTTGTCTGCATTGTTGATGACATCATGATGCATGGAGTTGACATCATAATGATGCAAACATGGAAAGTTCTCTTACATGTTGTAGAACGAATGATATCCATCTCAACAAGGTCAAGATGGGATTGTGGTATGACACCTTAACAGTCATGGGATATAAGATGTCCAAGGCGGCCTTCAAACTGATTCTGAAAAAGTAAAAGCAATTAACAAAATTTCCAACCCTAGACTCCAAAACTAACCTCAGATTATTTTTGGCTATGGTCAGTTATATGTGTAGATTCCTTCCTAGTATGTGTCATGTCTTGCACCCACTCAATGATCTTGTAAAAAATGATGTTCCCTGGTGGTGGTCTGCAGCACAAGACCAGTCTTTCCAGACTGTAGAAGACATGATAGCTGATGAATCACTACTAGTGTTTGATGACCCTAACAAAGAGTTAACACTGGAGAATGATGCTAGTGAATATGGACTTGACTCAGTTCTTCTACAATAAAGGAAAACCTGCAGCTTTAGCAAGTAGATCTTTTAGTCATATAGAGAAAAGTGTTCTCAAATAGAAAAATAAATGTTAGCGATTGTCTGTAGTCGTGAGAAATTTCACCACGACACATACGGTCGTTTTGTTAACGTTATTACGGAGCACAAAGAAGCCTTTATCTTGTGCTCTCAAACGGTTACAAGAAATGCTAATGAAACTCGAGAGTACTACTATAAACTGAGCCACAACTCAGGTAAAGACATCCCTGTGGCTGATGCTTTATCTAAAGACCGTGTAGGTGAGCCCCAGGAAGTCATGTTACCAGTTCATAGTTCAACTGAGGCTCCTTTCAGATGTGGCCGGCGGCCTGTGTGAAGACGTGGCATCCTGTGTGAAGTTAGGAAGGCCACCGAGAAGGATGAAATACTAAGCCAACTGAAGGTCTTGAAGTGTTGGTTGGCCAGCTAACACAAGTGACCTGCCTGTGAGTGTTGCCATATTTCAATTACAGAGATGAAATACTGTTTAATATGGAGTGTTTTTACTGGGAGAGCGGGTTATAATTACCAGCACACTGAGGTAAAGTGAAGCTCAAACTACATGCGGGCCATTGAGGAGTAAACTCCTGTTTGAGAAGTACTAGGGAGTTTATTTTCTGGCCTGGCACGTCCTCCGACATCAGGCAGTACATAGAATCATGTGATGTTTGTGTGTCTTTAGCCAGCAGACACGCCCTAGAACACTGACAGTCCATGGACAAAGATAGGGACAGACATATTGACAATTAAACATCGAGACCACTACCTACTTACTATACACTACCTACTTACTGTACAGTACCTACTTACTGTATATTACCTACTTACTATACACTACCTACTTACTATACACTACCTACTTACTGTACAGTACCTAGTTACTGTACATTACCTACTTACTATACACTACCTACTTACTGTACAGTACCTACTTACTGTACATTACCTACTTACTATACACTACCTACTTACTTACAGTTCCTACTTACTGTACATTACCTACTTACTATACACTACCTACTTACTGTACAGTACCTACTTACTGTACATTACCTACTTACTGTACACTACCTACTTACTGTACATTACCTACTTACTATACACTACCTACTTACTGTACAGTACCTACTTGCTGTACATTACCTACTTACTATACACTACCTACTTTCTGTACAGTACCTACTTACTGTACATTACCTACTTACTGTACACTACCTACTTACTTACAGTACCTACTTACTGTACATTACCTACTTACTATACACTACCTACTTACTGTACAGTACCTATTTACTGTACATTACCTACTTACTGTACACTACCTACTTACTGTACATTACCTACTTACTGTACACTACCTACTTACTGTACATTACCTACTTACTGTACAGTACCTACTTACTGTACATTACCTACTTACTGTGCATTACCTACTTACTGTACATTACCTACTTACTATACACTACCTACTTACTGTACACTACCTACTTACTGTACAGTACCTACTTAATATACACTACCTACTTACTGTACATTACCTACTTACTATACACTACCTACTTACTGTATAGTACCTACTTACTGTACATTACCTACTTACTGTACAGTACCTACTTACTGTATATTACCTACTTACTATACACTACCTACTTACTGTACATTACCTACTTACTATACACTACCTACTTACTGTACACTACCTACTTACTGTACATTACCTACTTACTGTACACTACCTACTTACTGTACATTACCTACTTACTGTACATTACCTACTTACTATACACTACCTACTTACTGTACAGTACCTACTTACTATACACTACCTACTTACTGTACATTACCTACTTACTGTACATTACCTACTTACTATACACTACCTACTTACTGTACAGTACCTACTTACTGTACATTACCTACTTAATATACACTACCTACTTACTGTACATTACCTACTTACTTTACACTACCTACTTACTATACACTACCTACTTACTGTACAGTACCTACTTACTGTACATTACCTACTTAATATACACTACCTACTTACTGTACATTACCTACTTACTATACACTACCTACTTACTGTGCATTACCTACTTGCTGTACACTATCTACTTACTCTACATTACCTACTTACTGTACACTACCTACGTACTATACACTACCTACTTACTGTACACTACCTACTTACTGTACAGTACCTACTGACTGTACACTACCTACGTACTTACACTACCTACTTACTGTACACTACCTACGTACTGTACATTACCTACTTACAGTGCACTACCTACTTGCTGTAGTTGATTTCAGTCAGTTCATTGAGGCAGACTACTTACCCGTGTCTGAAAATGTTATTCATAAACTTCAAAGTAATTTTGCTGGCCATGTTACACTATCTGATAATGGACACAGCATTTCACCTGTGGACAACAATTTGAGCAAGGTCACCCGAGCTTGGCACATCAAACCCGGCCAGTAGCAAGGCTAATGGAGCTGCTGAAGCCGCGGTGAAGACTGTGAAGGGAATGATGAAGCGGGTCCGTGAAAGGTATGGAAGACATGGAGTATCTGGGACTCCTGAACACTCCACAACAAGGACTAAATACCACTCCTGCACAACGACTAATGGCAGGAGAAACACGAAGACGCTGGTGCCCACAAGTAACATTGAAACCCAAACAATGTTCTATTGAGGAAGAGAGAAGAACAATGGAGAACAAGAAGAGTTCTGAGACCACAACAGTAGGATGATGCAGCTGACTGACAACAGTAGGAGAGGTGGTCAGGATGATGGAGCCGACTGACAACAGTAGGAGAGGTGGTCAGGATGATGGAGCCGACTGACAACAGTAGGAGAGGCGGTCAGGATGATGCAGCCGACTGACAACAGTAGGAGAGGTGGTCAGGATGATGCAGCTGACTGACAACAGTAGGAGAGGTGGTCAGGATGATGCAGCCGACTGACAACAGTAGGAGAGGTGGTCAGGATGATGCAGCCGACAGACAACAGTAGGAGAGGTGGTCAGGATGATGCAGCCGCCTGACAACAGTAGGAGAGGTGGTCAGGATGATGCAGCTGACTGACAACAGTAGGAGAGGTGGTCAGGATGATGCAGCCGACTGACAACA
The DNA here is from genome assembly GCF_036320965.1 of Panulirus ornatus. Lineage (NCBI taxonomy): Eukaryota > Metazoa > Arthropoda > Malacostraca > Decapoda > Palinuridae > Panulirus > Panulirus ornatus. The sequence goes on along the minus strand of NC_092277.1, from coordinate 3,115,223 downwards.
GTAGGAGAGGTGGTCAGGATGATGCAGCCGACAGACAACAGTAGGAGAGGTGGTCAGGATGATGCAGCCGCCTGACAACAGTAGGAGAGGTGGTCAGGATGATGGAGCCGACTGACAACAGTAGGAGAGGCGGTCAGGATGATGCAGCCGCCTGACAACAGTAGGAGAGGTGGTCAGGATGATGGAGCCGACTGACAACAGTAGGAGAGGTGGTCAGGATGATGCAGCCGCCTGACAACAGTAGGAGAGGTGGTCAGGATGATGCAGCCGCCTGACAACAGTAGGAGAGGTGGTCAGGATGATGCAGCCGCCTGACAACAGTAGGAGAGGTGGTCAGGATGATGGAGCCGACTGACAACAGTAGGAGAGGTGGTCAGGATGATGCAGCCGCCTGACAACAGTAGGAGAGGTGGTCAGGATGATGCAGCCGCCTGACAACAGTAGGAGAGGTGGTCAGGATGATGCAGCCGCCTGACAACAGTAGGAGAGGTGGTCAGGATGATGGAGCCGACTGACAACAGTAGGAGAGGTGGTCAGGATGATGGAGCCGACTGACAACAGTAGGAGAGGTGGTCAGGATGATGCAGCCGCCTGACAACAGTAGGAGAGGTGGTCAGGATGATGGAGCCGACTGACAACAGTAGGAGAGGTGGTCAGGATGATGCAGCCGCCTGACAACAAGACGCACGAGTGGAAGAAGGCAACGGTCACCAAGGAACTCAAGAGCAGAACCCACCAAGTCGAGACAGAAGGAGGAAAGTACAGACGGAATCGGTGGTCGAGACAGAAGGAGGAAAGTACAGACGGAATCGGTGGTCGAGACAGAAGGAGGAAAGTACAGACGGAATCGGTGGTCGAGACAGAAGGAGGAAAGTACAGACGGAATCGGTGGTCGAGACAGAAGGAGGAAAGTACAGATGGAATCGGTGGTCGAGACAGAAGGAGGAAAGTACAGATGGAATCGGTGGTCGAGACAGAAGGAGGAAAGTACAGATGGAATCGGTAGTTTGTACGACCTACAGAATCCCAAAGCGAAGGCCATGGAGACTGGGAGAGGGAGACGAACAAGTGTGGAGCAAGTGGAAGTCTGGCAGGAGAACGCTCACTCTCCACCATGAGAGCAACACAAGTAAATGTGGAGGTGTAGTGGTGAGCCCAGCAGTCGTCGTAGCTGGACTATACCAGTGGAACTGATCTACTTCTTCATAGTAACACTAAGGTTTGATGTAAGAACTCTAGCCATGTACAACCTGTACACTACGTACTCCAGAATCCTGTATTATTACTTTTTTCCTTTTTGTAAAATAGATACATAAGTTAATTAAAGGAAATTGTTCTTTGTTTGTTAGTCAATAAGATATCAATTATTGCTAATGTGATTAAGTGTAGAACAAAGTTTTTTCATGTAGTTGTATAACATTTTTTTTCTTTTCGTGTGTTCATTATGTTGAGGTGAATGATATTACTTGATTTATTTATACAGAAGCGTAGTGCGTATCTAAGTTAAGTTCTTCTGTAAGTTGGAGCGACATGGCGGCACAAGAAACAAGGCTCCTCTCTCCATGTATCTTTACCACCAATTATTACCATTACCTCACATGCTGGACACGGAACATGGTGATGGTAGCGGTAGTGAAGAAAGAGGATAGTGCCGGCGGCGGGGAATGGGAAGTTCCACTCTTGGAGTGACGGCAGAAAGAACTCTTGCATCAATAACTCGGTCCTCAATCCTGGTTAGGTCTGCCCACACCTGCCCACTCCGGCCCTCGTCGTCGTGGTACATGTTCGTATGTACACATCACTACACATGCTGTAATGGTGACACATGTGGTACATGTTCGTATGTACACATCACTACACATGGTATAATGGTGACACATCTTGTTTCATGGCAGTGTCTCAGGGTTTTATTAAGTGGCTACAGTTACTTAACTTTGAATACAACTTTTCTTATAAGAAATATTTTCCTTTCCCAATTAACGTGACTTAAATTAATGTACAATAAAGAAGGACTTTGAACACTTGTTGCATTAGATTCTTCTACATACTGCTGTTTCACATCTGCAGAACGAAAATAAAAGATGAGATGAATGAAAAACTATCATAGTCTGTATCTTGCTCCATCATCAGTTCACATGTAGTCATCATACAGACCAGGATCATCTTCCTTATGACTGTTAAGGAAAGTCAAACAAATATATATGTTATGTGAGTATGAAGGTTGTATATGTTCATGCATTCTAGTATTATATAAATCTGCTTACCTTGTATCACAGTCTACACATCTGCCAGGGTTCTTGCTAGTAAAACTCTTCTCACCGGTGAAGACTTGGAGGCCAATGGACTCCTCCTCCAGACTTGGAGGCCAATGGACTCCTCCTCCAGACTTGGACGATAATGAACTCCGTCTCTTGACATGGAGGCCAGTGGACTCCGTCTCCAGACATGGAGGCCAGTAGAGTCAGTCTCCAGATATGGAGGCCAGTGGACTCCCTCTCCGTATATGGAGGCCAGTGGACTCCGTCTCCAGATACGGAGGCCAGTGCACTCCGTCTCCAGATACGGAGGCCAGTGGACTCCCTCTCCATATATGGAGGCCAGTGGAATCCATCTCCAGATATGGAGGCCAGTAGACTCCATCTCAAGATATGGAGGCCAGTAGACTCCGTCTCAAGATATGGAGGTTAGTGTACTACGCCTCCAGATATGGAGGCCAGTGGACTCCTTCTTCAGAAATGGAGGTCAGAGGACTCCCTCACCAGACATGGAGGCCATGGCACTCCGTCTGCAGACATGGAGGCCAGTGGACTCTGTCACCAGATATGGAGGCCAGTAAAGTCAGTCTCCAGATATGGAGGCCAGTGGACTCCGTCTCCAGATATGGAGGTTTGTGTACTACGTCTCCAGATATGGAACCCAGATATATATATATATATATATATATATATATATATATATATATATATATATATATATATATATATATATATATATATATATATATATATATATATATATATATATATATATATATATATATATATATTAAGAATATATGGTGTGGGAGGCAAGTTGTTAGAAGCAGTGAAAAGTTTTTATCGAGGATGTAAGGCATGTGTACGTGTAGGAAGAGAGGAAAGTGATTGGTTCTCAGTGAATGTAGGTTTGCGGCAGGGGTGTGTGATGTCTCCATGGTTGTTTAATTTGTTTATGGATGGGGTTGTAAGGGAGGTAAATGCAAGAGTCCTGGAAAGAGGGGCAAGTATGAAGTCTGTTGGGGATGAGAGAGCTTGGGAAGTGAGTCAGTTGTTGTTCGCTGATGATACAGCGCTGGTGGCTGATTCATGTGAGAAACTGCAGAAGCTGGTGACTGAGTTTGGTAAAGTGTGTGGAAGAAGAAAGTTGAGAGTAAATGTGAATAAGAGCAAGGTTATTAGGTACAGTAGGGGTGAGGGTCAAGTCAATTGGGAGGTGAGTTTGAATGGAGAAAAACTGGAGGAAGTGAAGTGTTTTAGATATCTGGGAGTGGATCTGTCAGCGGATGGAACCATGGAAGCGGAAGTGGATCATAGGGTGGGGGAGGGGGCGAAAATTTTGGGAGCCTTGAAAAATGTGTGGAAGTCGAGAACACTATCTCGGAAAGCAAAAATGGGTATGTTTGAGGGAATAGTGGTTCCAACAATGTTGTATGGTTGCGAGGCGTGGGCTATGGATAGAGATGTGCGCAGGAGGATGGATGTGCTGGAAATGAGATGTTTGAGGACAATGTGTGGTGTGAGGTGGTTTGATCGAGTAAGTAACGTAAGGGTAAGAGAGATGTGTGGAAATAAAAAGAGCGTGGTTGAGAGAGCAGAAGAGGGTGTTTTGAAATGGTTTGGGCACATGGAGAGAATGAGTGAGGAGAGATTGACCAAGAGGATATATGTGTCGGAGGTGGAGGGAACGAGGAGAAGAGGGAGACCAAATTGGAGGTGGAAAGATGGAGTGAAAAAGATTTTGTGTGATCGGGGCCTGAACATGCAGGAGGGTGAAAGGAGGGCAAGAAATAGAGTGAATTGGAGTCATGTGGTATACAGGGGTTGACGTGCTGTCAGTGGATTGAAGCAAGGCATGTGAAGCGTCTGAAGTAAACCATGGAAAGCTGTGTAGGTATGTATATTTGCGTGTGTGGACGTGTGTATGTACATGTGTATGGGGGGGGGGGCATTTCTTTCGTCTGTTTCCTTGCGCTACCTCGCAAACGCGGGAGACAGCGACAAAGTATAAAAAAAAAAAAAAAAAAAAAAAAAAAAAAAAAAAATATATATATATATATATATATATATATATATATATATATATATATACAGAGGTATAAGTTTGTTGAGTATTCCTGGTAAATTATATGGGAGGGTATTGATTGAGAGGGTGAAGGCATGTACAGAGCATCAGATTGGGGAAGAGCAGTGTGGTTTCAGAAGTGGTAGAGGATGTGTGGATCAGGTGTTTGCTTTGAAGAATGTATGTGAGAAATACTTAGAAAAGCAAATGGATTTGTATGTAGCATTTATGGATCTGGAGAAGGCATATGATAGAGTTGATAGAGATGCTCTGTGGAAGGTATTAAGAATATATGGTGTGGGAGGAAAGTTGTTAGAAGCAGTGAAAAGTTTTTATCGAGGATGTAAGGCATGTGTACGTGTAGGAAGAGAGGAAAGTGATTGGTTCTTAGTGAATGTAGGTTTGCGGCAGGGGTGTGTGATGTCTTCATGGTTGTTTAATTTGTTTATGGATGGGGTTGTTAGGGAGGTGACTGCAAGAGTTTTGGAAAGAGGGGCAAGTATGAAGTCTGTTGGGGATGAGAGAGCTTGGGAAGTGAGTCAGTTGTTGTTCGCTGATGATACAGCGCTGGTGGCTGATTCATATGAGAAACTGCAGAAGCTGGTGACTGAGTTTGGTAAAGTGTGTGAAAGAAGAAAGTTAAGAGTAAATGTGAATAAGAGCAAGGTTATGAGGTACAGTAGGGTTGAAGGTCAAGTCAATTGGGAGGTAAGTTTGAATGGAGAAAAACTGGAGGAAGTAAAGTGTTTTAGATATCTGGGAGTGGATCTGGCAGCGGATGGAACCATGGAAGCGGAAGTGGATCATAGGGTGGGGGAGGGGGCGAAAATTCTGGGGCCTTGAAGAGTGTGTGGAAGTCGAGAACATTATCTCGGAAAGCAAAAATGGGTATGTTTGAAGGAATAGTGGTTCCAACAATGTTGTATGGTTGCGAGGCGTGGGCTATGGATAGAGTTGTGCGCAGGAGGATGGATGTGCTGGAAATGAGATGTTTGAGGACAATGTGTGGTGTGAGGTGGTTTGATCGAGTAAGTAACGTAAGGGTAAGAGAGATGTGTGGAAATAAAAAGAGCGTGGTTGAGAGAGCAGAAGGGGGTGTTTTGAAATGGTTTGGGCACATGGAGAGAATGAGTGAGGAAAGATTGACCAAGAGGATATATGTGTCGGAGGTGGAGGGAACGAGGAGAAGTGGGAGACCAAATTGGAGGTGGAAAGATGGAGTGAAAAAGATTTTGTGTGATCGGGGCCTGAACATGCAGGAGGGTAAAAGGAGGGCAAGGAATAGAGTGAATTGGAATGATGTGGTATACCGGGGTTGACGTGCTGTCAGTGGATTGAATCAGGGCATGTGAAGCGTCTTCACTACCCTTTCATTTTTAGTACAGCCTTGATAACTCTTTATTAACTTCAAAGACCCTTATCTTAGAATTGTAGGAACAAAATCCATCTTCACTATCTTCTCATGTTCACTACATACATTTTGTAATAATTACAACATCCTCATGCTTACTACACCTACATATACAGCTATTTAATTTTCACCTCACTCCTATCTTCACTACACCTTTTACACCATTAGTATGTCACCTGATGATAATGGTATAGGTTACCATGTATCTTCACTACATCCTCATTTTCACTACTGACTCAAATTGAGGGCTACCTCATCTTCACTACATCCTTTGGTTTTACTGCACCATCGTGGGTAATGTATATGACCATTTTCCCTGTACCTGCATTTTTACTATAAATTCTCACTACACCTTCAACTTCACTACACCTCGCCACCTCCGGTTTATAACTTGCTCCACGCGGATTAGATAAAAGGTGACTATTGGTGCTGTAATGAAGGAGCATTTCATCTGACGACTAGGTCATATGTCGGGCTTTGATCAAAAGCCATCCTCACTACAGAGTGACATCTAGTACTCGCTTAACGCCACTGGGCTTTATACCTTCATCATCAAGACCCACTCATCCTCACTACACCCTTGAAACCACTGACCTTTGACCTGATTCGTATAAATCTTCCTAACTCCATCATCTTTATTACAACCTTCACATCATTGTCTGTTAATATTTACTCGTTGTCACAAAATAGTGATTGTACAACCCCCTCCCCCTCTATAGTACAAGTAGTCCAACCCATGTATTTGTAACCTTCATGTACAGTGCAACAGGTCAAATCCTGTGTGTTCTAGTAGGCTTCACATTCACTAAAACTAGTCACATCCACCTTCATCACAACTGGTCAAACCTATATACTTCAAGCCTCAATCGACGCTACAACAGGTCAAACTCTAAATGTTTTTATTCTCCATATACACTTCAAGTGGTCAAGTCCATGTATTTTTAAGCCTCAATCTACACTACAACAATTCAAACACCATCGTTTGTAATCTTCATCTACATTTTAACAGGTCAAACCTGTGTTTTAACCTCCCTGTACAAGTAAAACCCGAGTTTGTAGCCTCCATCTAATTACTACAAATGGTAAATCCAGTGTCTTTCTTGCTTCCATCTTGACTATAGCAAGTCAAACCTAAGTGTATATAGCTTCCATCTACACTACACGTGGTCAAGCCCAAGTGTTTCATGCCTCCATCTACACTGTAACAGGTTAAACCCTAGTATTGGACTTTTTCAATACTACGACTGGACAGAACCATGTGTTTCTTCTACCCATGTACACTACAGCAGGTCAAACCCTAGTGTTTGTAACTATGTACACTACATGAGGTGGAACCCACAGTAATTTCAACCTCACTATAATAGTCATCTCGGATATAACATAATGACGTAACATCTGGTGTAAGATCATAACAGACTCCCGAAGGTTCCTGACCAGAGATATTCAGCTTCCCACCCAACCCTGTGAGGTAAAGGTCATGGATCTTCTCCAGCAACAAAAGGCAACTTACGAAATGTTTAGACGACAGCTTTCCGAGAGTGGCATCCCTGAGGTGGACTACCGACTGGTTGAGAAGGCCGAAAGGGAAGGACAGTTCCTGGGGGAAGGCACCTTTGGATCCTGCTACCGACTCGATGGACCTGATGGAGTACCCCTGTGTGTTAAGATCCTTCTAGCACGCAGTCTCGACCGTCAGTGGAAGTCACTGTTGCAGGAAGCAAGACAAATGGTCAGAGTGAAGGATATTGTAGGGATGATAAGACTGGTGGGTGTTTCGTTGTTGCCTAAACCAGCTATCGTCACACGTTATGCTGGAACATCTCTCTCATCGCTCCTCGATGATGGGAAGGTTTCTAGAATGAATGCAGTCAAGATTATCACACAAATTCTTCATATCATGAATGAAATGACAAAGGCAAATCTTGCCCACGCCGACTTGAAGACAAACAATATAGTCGTAGAAGAAACGTCCACCGAGCCCAGGGTAACTATCATCGACCTGGGCATGACACAGAAATTTGGTTACATCCCAGGTCGGAGGGAAAAGAAAAAGAACCCCATCTACGCCCCTGAGACCTATGATGGTTGCTGTCTAGGCCCACCGACTCAAGTGTACCAAGTAGGGAGGGTACTTAAATCTATCTTCAAACATGCTCCGGTGGAGGATGAAGAATTGCAAAGGCTCGCAAAGGAAGCCACCGGCATAGCTGCAGATCGCCCAAAATTGAGCACTATGTTTAAAAGAGGAAAGGAGTTGCTGGTGAGCGAGTATCTCAGATCTGTGCTGGAGAGGCCAGACGACAACGTGAGGCCTCAGAAGCGGACAAGAGGTGATGATGCAAGTGAAGCTCCCAACCCAAAAAGAGCTAACGTGGCTTGATGATGTGGCTCACTGGCATTTCATATTCCAGTCTTGTAACTGCTTACGACCTAAAGTTATCAGAAAGGGAGCTGTATCATTAATTTCACATTTTATTTAAAAAAAAAAAAAATTCCTTGCCTGTTCTGCTTATTCACTAGTTAATAAAATACATATTTTTGTCAGTTATCATAGGGTGAATCTATTTAAACATTTTTGATCCATCTATATTCAATTCAGATTTTATTGATATTTACTATACTATTCTTCACTATGCCCTCGTCCTCACCAAACCCTTTCCTTCACTAAGCTAGGTACGAGGCTTGCATCCATCACTAAGCTAGGTACGAGGCTTGCATCCATCACTAAGCTAGGTACGAGGCTTGCATCCATCACTAAGCTAGGTACGAGGCTTGCATCCATCACTAAGCTAGGTACGAGGCTTGCATCCATCACCAAGCTAGGTACGAGGCTTGCATCCATCACTAAGCTAGGTACGAGGCTTGCATCCATCACTAAGCTAGGTACGAGGCTTGCATCCATCACTAAGCTAGGTACGAGGCTTGCATCCATCACTAAGCTAGGTACGAGGCTTGCATCCATCACTAAGCTAGGTACGAGGCTTGCATCCATCACTAAGCTAGGTACGAGGCTTGCATCCATCACTAAGCTAGGTATGAGGCTTGCATCCATCACTAAGCTAGGTATGAGGCTTGCATCCATCACTAAGCTAGGTACGAGGCTTGCATCCATCATTAAGCTAGGTACGAGGCTTGCATCCATCACTAAGCTAGGTACGAGGCTTGCATCCATCACTAAGCTAGGTACGAGGCTTGCATCCATCACTAAGGTAGGTACGAGGCTTGCATCCATCACTAGGCTAGGTACGAGGCTTGCATCCATCACTAAGCTAGGTACGAGGCTTGCATCCATCACTAAGCTAGGTACGAGGCTTGCATCCATCACTAAGCTAGGTACGAGGCTTGCATCCATCACTAAGCTAGGTACGAGGCTTGCATCCATCACTAAGCTAGGTACGAGGCTTGCATCCATCACTAAGGTAGGTACGAGGCTTGCATCCATCACTAAGCTAGGTACGAGGCTTGCATCCATCACTAAGCTAGGTACGAGGCTTGCATCCATCACTAAGCTAGGTACGAGGCTTGCATCCATCACTAAGCTAGGTACGAGGCTTGCATCCATCACTAAGCTAGGTACGAGGCTTGCATCCATCACTAAGGTAGGTACGAGGCTTGCATCCATCACTAAGCTAGGTACGAGGCTTGCATCCATCACTACGCGTCAACTGTGTCCTAGATGTTTGTCTTTGCCAGTCAGTTTCATGTGACGTCAAATGTGTCCTGGATGGTTCGCACTGCCAGTCAGTCTCGTTTTACCCGCACTATTTGAACGGTTAAATTATTCCTTGTCCTAGTAGAGAAATAAACCCGGTGGCGAAACCATTTTGCTTGGGATTCTGTGCACGATTCTGACTCCTTCTTTGTTCTTGCTCATTGTGTTGACTTGTTCTAGACTATCAGCGGATTCTTTCTGAGATTGCTCTCTGGATTTCACTTTTTCCTTTGGTTATTTTGTTTATCCGAGTCAAGCATCTCACTGCAATGCCACATAATGAATCTGTTTATTGCAAATTCGTTGAATCTCTTGACGTGTCGAAGATTTCCTGACCAAGAGAAACAAACACACGAGTAACGTCATCCAGCCGGCCAATATGCAAATACAATCTTAGCTGCTTCATATCACGTGCCTCAAGACATTACATCTTCACGTGCAAAAATAGAGACATATTACAACATGTGGAGCCAACCCTTCTTTACTTCCACTTCTCTGTGATGTCTTACATGATAACACAATGATTGAACTGGAAAGGAAAAGGTCATCTACATAAGTATAAACTATATGAATATTAATCGTAATCATAATCTAACATTTGCTGGTTTTTTCGTCATAACTGTAGACCAGGTTAAGTCTATATTCAGGTTAAGGTGACACGAGCGGCTGACGTTGCCTGGATAGCGTAGTTCATATCAGAAGAACGCCACATCAGTGTAGGGTCACACCAGCTCCTGCCTCATACACCCTCACTTGGTAAGGTTGGCGGACGACAACACCACCACAGATATCGAATCGCTCCTGACGAGGAGAGTTAAACATCAGTAGCAGGTATTAGGAGTCCACATGTTCCTCCAGACATGTTCTTACATCTAGCAACACGGTAGCAGGTATTAGGAGTCAACATGTTCCTCCAGACATTTTCTTAAAGCAAGGAACAAAGAGCTGCCGAAAGTTATGGAATACATTAAGAAATCATTCTGTATTCCCAAAATAACTGTCGAGGTGGTTAAGTTTGTCAGACATTTTGCATATTATGTTAACATTTGTCATTTGGGCACAATCCACAATTTGTTGTTGCTGTCCCTATCATTGTTGTTGTTGTTGTTGTTAGTGGTTCTGATCTTGTTGATTCTTGCAGAATTACCTACTACCCACTTGTAGTGTGCGGGCAAGGAAGTGTTACGCTATTAGCGTCTATCTCTTGAACATTTTCTACTATCATACGACATCTTAGATTCTTGTATGTTGTCTCCATCAACCATGTTCTCAGTCATCTCATCCCGTCCATCCACCACTCGTACGTATAGTGATACAAAACTACTTTTATACGTTTTTTCAACAAGAGTCTTGCTAAATTTCGTGTTATGTCCTTTGGTTGCTCTATCTCTTCATCTTTCAAAGAATTTACTCATCGTCCAAACTCTCGGTCTGTTTTAAAAAAAGAGTTTGTGATCAGGTCACCCACTACTCTTCTCTTCTCCAAGGTGGGTCAACTATAAAAGCCTGTATCCTTCCCCTGTGGTCTGCTCTCTTCATTCTGGTACCATGTGTTGCCCACCTCTGGTCCTTCTCTCCCAGCTCACCTCTGGTCCTCCTCTCCCAGCTCACCTCTGGTCTTCTCTCCCACCTCACCTCTGGTCCTCCTCTCCCAGCTCACCTCTGGTCCTTCTCTCCCAGCTCACCTCTGGTCCTCCTCTCCCAGCTCACCTCTGGTCCTTCTCTCCCAGCCCACCTCTGGTCCTCCTCTCCCAGCTCACCTCTGGTCCTCCTCTCCCAGCTCACCTCTGGTCCTCCTCTCCCAGCTCACCTCTGGTCCTCCTCTCCCAGCTCACCTCTGGTCCTCCTCTCCCAGCTCACCTCTGGTCCTCCTCTCCCAGCTCACCTCTGGTCCTCCTCTCCCAGCTCACCTCTGGTCCTTCTCTCCCAGCCCACCTCTGGTCCTCCTCTCCCAGCTCACCTCTGGTCCTTCTCTCCCAGCTCACCTCTGGTCCTGCTCTCCCAGCTCACCTCTGGTCCTCCTCTCCCAGCTCACCTCTGGTCCTCCTCTCCCAGCTCACCTCTGGTCCTTCTCTCTCAGCTCACCTCTGGTCCTCCTCTCCCAGCTCACCTCTGGTCCTTCTCTCCCAGCTCACCTCTGGTCCTCCTCTCCCAGCTCACCTCTGGTACTCCTCTCCCAGCTCACCTCTGGTCCTCCTCTCCCAGCTCACCTCTGGTCCTCCTCTCCCAGCTCACCTCTGGTCCTCCTCTCCCAGCTCACCTCTGGTCCTCCTCTCCCAGCTCACCTCTGGTCCTCCTCTCCCAGCTCACCTCTGGTCCTCCTCTCCCAGCTCACCTCTGGTCCTCCTCTCCCAGCTCACCTCTGGTCCTCCTCTCCCAGCTCACCTCTGGTCCTCCTCTCCCAGCTCACCTCTGGTCCTCCTCTCCCAGCTCACCTCTGGTCCTCCTCTCCCAGCTCACCTCTGGTCCTCCTCTCCCAGCTCACCTCTGGTCCTCCTCTCCCAGCTCACCTCTGGTCCTCCTCTCCCAGCTCACCTCTGGTCCTCTCTCCCAGCTCACCTCTGGTCCTCCTCTCCCAGCTCACCTCTGGTCCTCCTCTCCCAGCTCACCTCTGGTCCTGCTCTCCCAGCTCACCTCTGGTTCTCCTCTCCCAGCTCACCTCTGGTCCTCCTCTCCCAGCTCACCTCTGGTCCTCCTCTCCCAGCTCACCTCTGGTCCTCCTCTCCCAGCTCACCTCTGGTCCTCCTCTCCCAGCTCACCTCTGGTCCTCCTCTCCCAGCTCACCTCTGGTCCTCCTCTCCCAGCTCACCTCTGGTCCTCCTCTCCCAGCTCACCTCTGGTCCTCCTCTCCCAGCTCACCTCTGGTCCTCCTCTCCTAGCTCACCTCTGGTCCTCCTCTCCCAGCTCACCTCTGGTCCTCCTCTCCCAGCTCACCTCTGGTCCTCCTCTCCCAGCTCACCTCTGGTCCTCCTCTCCCAGCTCACCTCTGGTCCTCCTCTCCCAGGTCACCTCTGGTCCTCCTCTCCCAGCTCACCTCTGGTCCTCCTCTCCCAGCTCACCTCTGGTCCTCCTCTCCTAGCTCACCTCTGGTCCTTCTCTCCCAGCTCACCTCTGGTCCTCCTCTCCCAGCTCACCTCTGGTCCTCCTCTCCCAGCTCACCTCTGGTCCTCCTCTCCCAGCTCACCTCTGGTCCTCCTCTCCCAGCTCACCTCTGGTCCTCCTCTCCTAGCTCACCTCTGGTCCTTCTCTCCCAGTAGGGTGTATTTCTTCAGGTGATGATCATAGACAACTTGTTAGACATTTCCCTCTCCACATACTTGAAAGCTATTCTGACTTTTGTTGTCAGCAGACAGCTTGTCTCCTTAACTCTTCTCCTAACATGGGACTCTGGAGACACATAAGAGACAATGTCGAGTGCTAACATGGGACTCTGGAGACACATAAGAGACAATGTCGATTCCCACATACGTCTCACACACAGAATGCTAAAGTTTATTCCCTGCAAGATAATGATCACACTGAGGACTCCTTCCACTTTCTTGTTCTCGTTGTCGACTCCAGTCACGGAAACAAGTGCGCACCAATGCTGGGCCTTAATGGAAATATAGGAAGGTTAATGAAAGGGGAAAAAAAGAGACCAGGGAAAGTATTTATGAAATTTGGAGGAAGAGATAAATGTCTTTTAAAATGTTCCAGGCCATAATTATTGGGAAAGACAGTAGAGGGTAGAGACCTCTGAAGCTTCAAGGTGTAGGGAAGGAAACAGTTATCAAAACGGCTATTCCATAAGTTGCCAGCTGCCACACATGAATCATGTGACACAGCACCTTGCCGAGTCTTGCTAATAATGGGAGCACACAAGCAGCCAGCTCTCAAAAGCAAAACCAAAGTAATACCTATAGAAGAGGGAAAGTGAACCAACAATGCGGCGTATGGCAAGCGGGTCAAGTTCTGAAGTTAAACTGGGAGAGTTTATAAAGTTGGACCGACTCCGACTCAGCTCAGTCCAGTAAGAATGCAGAACCAACACACATGTGAGAACAGTACTCCATACAAAGGACTGATCAGTCCTTTGTATTAAGGAAAGAAATTTCGACATCTAAACAGGATTTCTAGTTTCTTAGAGGCAGACTTAGCTATTTCCTTAGTGTGGGAGTTTCTAAGATAAAGTGGATGTTACAGTAATACCAAAGTATGTTCAACGAATCAAGAGGAGGAATTACAAAACCGTCCAAGGATCTTGGATGCATTAAACTGAACTAGAATGTATCTACCTCACTGAGATGTCCTGAGTTGACTGAGGGAGTTGCTTGGAACCGGGAAGCAGATCGAGTGGAGAAGAAAAAGCAGAATTGAAGTGTGTGGAGGAATGTAGTGTTGAGATGTCAGCGTAAGAACGCATTAGTTTATATGTCGAAGAAAGGAAATTATTGATAAAAAGGAAAAAAAGTGTTGGATACAAAACAGAATCCTGAGGAACACTGATGTTAATAGAGAAAGGAGACGAGGCTGATCCATCAACAACCATGGAGATTGATCGGCCAGAGAGAAAGCAAAGTGAGGAAGAGAAGCCAAAAGAGAGGAGCTTAGAGATGAGACACTGATGCCACTAACTGCTAATTGCTTTGGATATGTCAAAGAGAACTAGATGGGATTCCCCTAAATCTTTCAAAGATAATGACCAGACATTAGTAAGATAGGAAAGATCACGCCTTACATAAGCCATGCCAGTGATCAGAGCAAAGACTGTGAGATCCAAGATGACTGAGGTTATGGATATTTAGGAGGGATTCAAAGACTTTGGAAATGGTAGATGTCTAAGCCACAGAACCATAGTGAAAGCGGTTAGAAGGGTCATCCTTCTTAGTGATGGAATGTAGTACCAACACATGCTTCTAAGATGGAAAAGTTCTAGGTATTAACCAGAGACGGGAACAGACGAACGAACACAGGTACAAGTTCAGAGGCACAATCTTCAAGAACACAGAGATGGGTGTCATGAGGACCGTTAGCATGGCTTGTGGTCAGAGAAAGAAGCACTTTTTGGATACTTCAAAATGAGATTTTAAGGTTAGGGGAATAGCATTAGTAAGAGAAGCATCAGGAGGTGAAGGAATGAAAGCGCCAGTTGTCAGCAATATTCATAGTAGAAACATTATGTACGGAGGTAGAACAAATGACAACCATAGGAAGAGATAAACATTATGTACGGAGGTAGAAGAAACGACAACCATAGGAAGAGATAAAGGGTAATAGATAATGGCAGAATAAAGGAAACATGATGATAAACTGCGAGACAAGAATGGCATGAGGCGAGGAGGGACAGTATCAAAGTCCACTAGGGAAAACTTTCATATATTCAAATGAACAACTCACAATGCTTCTCAGAATCTCTCTTCTGAGGCTGTATGA
>NC_092277.1:3070368-3095368 GCF_036320965.1 Panulirus ornatus | reverse complement strand
AATCACCGTCTCCCACGTTAGCGAGGTAGCGCAAGGAAACAGACAAAAGAATGGCCCAACCCACCCACGTACACATGTACATACATAAACATCCACACACGCACATATGCATAACTATACATTTCAACATATACATACACATACATACAAAGCCATCTTTTCTTCTTTCATACTATTCGCCATTTCCCACGTTAGCGAGGTAGCGTTAAGAACAGAGGGCTGGACCTTTGAGGGAATATCCTCACCTGGCCCCCTTCTCTGTTCCTTCTTTTGGAAATTAAAAAAAAAAAAAAAAGAGAGGGAAGGATTTCCAGCCCCCCCCCCCCCCCCCCCCCCCCCGCTCCCTTCACTTTTAGTCGCCTTCTACAACACGCAGGGAATACGTGGGAAGTATTCTTTCTCCCCTATCCCCAGGGATAATATGTATGAGAAATACTTAGAAATAATATGAGAAATACTTAGAAAAGCAAATGGATTTGTATGTAGCATTTATGGATCTGGAGAAGGCATATGATAGAGTTGATAGAGATGCTCTGTGGAAGGTATTAAGAATATATGGTGTGGGAGGCAAGTTGTTAGAAGCAGTGAAAAGTTTTTATCGAGGATGTAAGGCATGTGTACGTGTAGGAAGAGAGGAAAGCGATTGGTTCTCAATGAATGTAGGTTTGAGGCAGGGGTGTGTGATGTCTCCATGGTTGTTTAATTTGTTTATGGATGGGGTTGTTAGGGAGGTGAATGCAAGAGTTTTGGAAAGAGGGGCCAGTATGAAGTCTGTTGGGGATGAGAGAGCTTGGGAAGTGAGTCAGTTGTTGTTCGCTGATGATACAGCGCTGGTGGCTGATTCATGTGAGAAACTGCAGAAGCTGGTGACTGAGTTTGGTAAAGTGTGTGAAAGAAGAAAGCTGAGAGTAAATGTGAATAGGAGGAAAGTTATTAGGTACAGTACGGTTGAGGAACAACTGAATTGGGAGGTAGGTTTGAATAGAGAAATACTGAAGGAAGTGAAATATTTTAGATATCTGGGAGTGGATTTGACAGCGGATGGAACCATGGAAGTAATTTCATCGAGTAAATATTTTGCTTCGTCGCTGTCTCCCGCGTTAGCGGGGTAGCGCAAGGAAACAGAAGAAAGAATGGCCCAACCAACCCATATACACATGTATGTACATACACGTCCACACACGCAAATATACATACCTATACATCTCAATGTACACATATATATACACACACAGACATATACATATATGCACAGGTACATAATTCATACTGTCTGCCTTTATTTATTCCCATCGCCACCTTGAAGTTAAAAATAAATATGAATAAGAGCAAGGTTATTAGGTACAGTAGGGTTGAGGGTTAAGTCAATTGAGAGGTAAGTTTGAATGGAGAAAAACTGGAGGAAGTAAAGTGTTTTAGATATCTGGGAGTGGATCTGGCAGCGGATGGAACCATGGAAGCGGAAGTGAATCATAGGGTGGGGGAGGGGACGAAAATCCTGGGAGCCTTGAAGAATGTGTGGAAGTCGGGAACATTATCTCGGAAAGCCAAAATGGGTATGTTTGAAGGAATAGTGGTTCCAACAATGTTGTATGGTTGCAAGGCGTGGGGTATGGATAGTGTTGTGCGCAGGAGGGTGGATGTGCTGGAGATGAGATGTTTCAGGACAATGTGTGGTGTGAGGTGGTTTGATCGAGTAAGTAATGTAAAGGTAAGAGAGATGTGTGGAAATAAAAAGAGTGTGGTTGAGAGAGCAGAAGAGGATGTTTTGAAATGGTTTGGGCAAATGGAGAGAATGAGTGAGGAAAGATTTACCAAGAGGATATATGTGTCGGAGGTGGAAGGAACGAGGAGACGTGGGAGACCAAATTGGAGGTGGAAAGATGGAGTGAAAAAGATTTTGAGTGATCGGGGCCTGAACATTCAGGAGGGTGAAAGGCAGGCAAGGAATAGAGTGAATTGGATCGATGTGGTATACCGGGGTTGACGTGCTGTCAATGGATTGAATCAGGGCATGTGAAGCGTCTGGGGTAAACCATGGAAAGTTGTGTGGGGCCTGGATGTGGAAAGGGAGCTGTGGTTTCGGACATTATTGCATGACAGCTAGAGACTGAGTGTGAACGAATGGGGCCTTTTGTTGTCTTTTCCTAGCGCTACCTCGCACACATGAGGGGGGAGGGGGATGTTATTCCATGTGTGGCGAGGTGGCGATGAGAATGAATAAAGGCAGACAGTGTGAATTGTGTACATGCGTATATATGTATGTGTCTGTGTATGTATATATATATGTGCACATTGAGATGTATAGGTATGTATATTTGCGTGTGTGGACGTGTATGTATATACATGTGCATGGGGGTGGGTTGGGCCATTTGTTTCGTCTGTTTCCTTGCGCTACCTCGCAAACGCGGGAGACAGCGACAAAGCATAATAAATAAATAAATAAATATATATATATATATATATATTTTTTTTTTTTTTTTTTTTGCTTTGTCGCTGTCTCCCGCGTTTGCGAGGTAGCGCAAGGAAACAGACGAAAGAAATGGCCCAACCCACCCCCATACACATGTATATACATACGTCCACACACGCAAATATACATACCTACACAGCTTTCCATGGTTTACCCCAGACGCTTCACATGCCTTGATTCAATCCACTGACAGCACGTCAACCCCGGTATACCACATCGCTCCAAATCACTCTATTCCTTGCCCTCCTTTCACCCTCCTGCATGTTCAGGCCCCGATCACACAAAATCTTTTTCACTCCATCTTTCCACCTCCAATTTGGTCTCCCTCTTCTCCTCGTTCCCTCCACCTCCGACATATATATCCTCTTGGTCAATCTTTCCTCACTCATTCTCTCCATGTGCCCAAACCATTTCAAAACACCCTCTTCTGCTCTCTCAACCAAGCTCTTTTTATTTCCACACATCTCTCTTACCCTTACGTTACTTACTCGATCAAACCACCTCACACCACACATTGTCCTCAAACATCTCATTTCCAGCACATCCATCCTCCTGCGCACAACTCTATCCATAGCCCACGCCTCGCAACCATACAACATTGTTGGAACCACTATTCCTTCAAACATACCCATTTTTGCTTTCCGAGATAATGCTCTCGACTTCCACACATTCTTCAAGGCTCCCAGAATTTTCGCCCCCTCCCCCACCCTATGATCCACTTCCGCTTCCATGGTTCCATCCGCTGCCAGATCCACTCCCAGATATCTAAAACACTTCACTTCCTCCAGTTTTTCTCCATTCAAACTCACCTCCCAATTGACTTGACCCTCAACCCTACTGTACCTAATAACCTTGCTCTTATTCACATTTACTCTTAACTTTCTTCTTCCACACACTTTACCAAACTCAGTCACCAGCTTCTGCAGTTTCTCACATGAATCAGCCACCAGCGCTGTATCATCAGCGAACAACAACTGACTCACTTCCCAAGCTCTCTCATCCCCAACAGACTTCATACTTGCCCCTCTTTCCAAAACTCTTGCATTTACCTCCCTAACAACCCCATCCATAAACAAATTAAACAGGCATGGAGACATCACACACCCCTGCCGCAAACCTACATTCACTGAGAACCAGTCACTTTCCTCTCTTCCTACACGTACACACATATATATATATATATATATATATATATATATATATATATATATATATATATATATATATATATATATATATATATATATATATTGGAAAGGATCACAATTTTGCGCGTGATCAAGATATTCCTATGAGTCCACGGGGAAAATGAAACACGAAAAGTTCCCAAGTGCACTTTCGTGTAATAATCACATCATCAGGGGAAACACAAGATAGCAATATAACAGTCAGTTGATATACATCGAAGAGACGAAGCTAGGACGCCATATGGTAAACATGTGATTGCCCAAAACATACAACGAGCGTTCATAAACTTATCATTTTACAAATCTTATCAACAATAAAGTTATCTAATCTGTATTGACCATCACTAATATTAAGATTATAATTCTTTGTGTATTTGATAACAGGAGATTCAATGATATTGCTCTTAGTAATAGAGTTAGAGTTAACAAGTGGGATGGCGTTAATCTAGTCAATACAATGATCATAGTTTTTAACATATATATATATATATATATATATATATATATATATATATATATATATATATATATATATATATATATATATATATGGGGGGGTTGGGCCATTTCTTTCGTCTGTTTCCTTGCGCTACCTCGCAAACGCGGGAGACAGCGACAAAGTATAATGAAATAAATAAAAATATATATATATATATATATATATATATATGTATATATATATATATATATATATATATATATATATATATATATTATATTTCGAAATTGGCATTTCCTAAGGAATTCAAATCGTAACTTCAGTTGGTGAGCCTTGATTAGCGATTTATAGAAAGCAGTAACGAAAGGAGAAAGTCCAGGACAACTTGTAGAGAAGTAATAGAAGAGCCGTGTGGAATCCATGTTGATGCCTTGATGAACATGTGATGCCAAGATCTGTCCTACCTCAACGTTTGTTGCAGCTGTCTGGTCGACCATTTGACCAATTTCAAAATATTATTTTAAAGAAAAACATTGAATTAAAGAAACTTGAAATGGAGGAGGCTTTTCGCATTTCAAGAGAGAAGAAACGTGCCTTTCAAATGGCAATACCGACACACTGGAAGAACCGGATGTTGGACTATTGCTATGATGAATTAAGGAAAGAACGCAATAGGCTACAAGTGTCACTAAATTGTAAGTTGGAACATCTTATTGAAAACAGCGACTGGACCAAGAACACAAACCCTTCTTTTGTGGTAAACCTCTCTAATAAACAACTAGATAAAGATTCCTTGTGTGCATTAGGCTATGGTTTAAGTTTTGTATGCTCTAACAGAGAAGCCAACTGTGTTGATGTCACAAAGTCTTTTTGTAATTTAGAAAAATACAGTAATTTAAAAGTAATGATGATATCAATATCTGTAAGGGTTTAGTGTATGCCAGTTTGGCAAAACCAGTGGAAGCTAATTGCCCTAAAAGATTCATAAGAGCTATTAACACCTTAAAAAAAGACAAGGATGTACATATAACTAAAGCAGATAAGGCTAACACTGTTGTGATTTTAGACAAAAGTAACTATTTATCTAAAATGAATGATCTAAATGATAACACAACATATTCTAAACTTAGTAAAAATCCTTTAGAAGCAATTAATTCTCACTTCAATAAAGAAATGAAGTTGTTGTTGAAAGGTAATGGTTCTCTTATCAAAAGTTTGTCATCTTTGTCCCCTTCATTGCCATATATGTATGGACTTATCAAAACACATAAACAAAATTTTCCAGCAAGACCTACAGTGAGTTCAGTAGGCTCCATCACATATAAATTGTCAAAATGGTTAGTTTCTTTATCAAGCCCTTTGGTGGGTAAGGTATCAAATTCTAATATCATGAACAATGTAGATTTGGTCAACAAACTAAACAATATCAATGTTAATTTTGATTTCAATCTAGTTAGCTTTGATGTTTCCTCACTTTTCATTAAAGTTCCAGTTGATGACCTTTTAGAATATGTATTTGATGGATGATATTCATTTACCTGTTTCAAAGTCTAATTTCATTGAACTGATAAAATTGTGCATAAAAGACTGTGTATTACAATTTAATGGAGATTATTATGCTCAAAAATTTGGTATGGCAATGGGTAACCCTCTTTCACCTGTACTAGGTAATCTCTATATGGAATTTTTTGAAACAAAATTACTAAAGGATATCTTACCTTCTAATGCAATTTGGTTTAGGTATGTAGATGATGTTCTTAGTGTTTGGCCAACAAATGAAAATTTACAAATATTTCTCCCCTTACTTAACAATTTAGTACCTTTCATCAAATTTACTGTAGAAAATGAGAATAATGGTATGTTACCATTTTTAGATTGCATGATCCATAGACAAGGAAACAAGTTTAAGTTTAGCATATACAGAAAACCCACCAATGTATGCCCATATATCCATTATTACTCATCTCAACATGACAGTTAAATTATCATCATTTCAATCTATGTTCCTTAGGGCATTACGTATTTGCAGTCAAGAGTTTATTGAAGATGAGTTTGAGAAGATATATTATATTGGATCTAAGTTAAAGTACCCTAGATCTTTCATTGATAAATCCCTTAAGTTAGCAAAGAAATCATTTTATAGAGTTGAACCCAAACCTCCCATTGACACCATGAATATATATTTTTCTTTTTTTTTTATACTTTGTCGCTGTCTCCCGCGTTTGCGAGGTAGCGCAAGGAAACAGACGAAAGAAATGGCCCAACCCACCCCCACACAAATGCATATACACACGTCCACACACGCAAATACACACACCTACACAGCTTTCCATGGTCTACCCCAGACGCTTCACATGCCTTGATTCAATCCACTGACAGCACGTCAACCCCGGTATACCACATCGCTCCAATTCACTCTATTCCTTGCCCTCCTTTCACCCTCCTGCATGTTCAGGCCCCGATCACACAAAATCTTTTTCACTCCATCTTTCCACCTCCAATTTGGTCTCCCTCTTCTCCTTGCTCCCTCCACCTCCGACACATATATCCTCTTGGTCAATCTTTCCTCACTCATCCTCTCCATGTGCCCAAACCACTTCAAAACACCCTCTTCTGCTCTCTCAACCACGCTCTTTTTATTTCCACACATCTCTCTTACCCTTACGTTACTCACTCGATCAAACCACCTCACACCACACATTGTCCTCAAACATCTCATTTCCAGCACATCCATCCTCCTGCGCACAACTCTATCCATAGCCCACGCCTCGCAACCATACAACATTGTTGGAACCACTATTCCTTCAAACATACCCATTTTTGCTTTCCGAGATAATGTTCTCGACTTCCACACATTCTTCAAGGCCCCCAGAATTTTCGCCCCCTCCCCCACCCTATGATCCACTTCCGCTTCCATGGTTCCATCCGCTGCCAGATCCACTCCCAGATATCTAAAACACTTCACTTCCTCCAGTTTTTCTCCATTCAAACTCACCTCCCAACCGACCTGACCCCAACCCTACTGTACCTAATAACCTTGCTCTTATTCACATTTACTCTTAACTTTCTTCTTCCACACACTTTACCAAACTCAGTCACCAGCTTCTGCAGTTTCTCACATGAATCAGCCACCAGCGCTGTATCATCAGCGAACAACAACTGACTCACTTCCCCAAGCTCTCTCATCCCCAACAGACTTCATACTTGCCCCTCTTTCCAAAACTCTTGCATATATATATGAATATATATATATATATATATATATATATATATATATATATATATATATATATATATATGTATATATATATATATATATATATATATATATATATATATATATATATTATTCTATTTTGCTTTGTCGCTGTCTCCCGCGTTAGCAAGGTAGAGCAAGGAAACAAACGAAAGAATGGCCCAACCCACCCACATACACATGTTTATACATACACGTCCACACACGCAAATATACATACCTATACATCTCAATGTATACATATATATACACACAAACATATACATATATACATATGTACATAATTCATACTGTCTGCCTTTATTCATTCCCATCGCCACCTCGCCACACATGGAATAACTACCCCTTCCCCCCTTATGTGTGCGAGGTAGCGCCAGGAAAAGAAAACAAAGGCCCCATTCGTTGACACTCAGTCTCTAGCTGTCATGTAATAATGCACCGAAACCACAGCTCCCTTACCACATCTAGGCCCCACAGAACTTTTTATGGTTTTCCCCAGACGCTTCACATGCCCTGGTTCAATCCATTGACAGCACGTCGACCCCGGTATACCACATTGTTCCAATTCACTCTATTCCTTGCACACCTTTTACCCTCCAGCATTTTCAGGCCCCGATCTCTCAAAATCTTTTTCACTCCATCTTTCCACCTCCAATTTGGTCTCCCATTTCTCCTCGTTCCCTCCACCTGTGACACTTATATCCTCTTGGTGAATTTTTCCTCACTCATTCTCTCCATGTGACCAAACCATTTCAAAACATCCTCTTCTGCTCTCTCAACCACACTCTTTTTATTACCACACATCTCTCTTACCCTTACATTACTCACTCGATCAAACCACCTCACACCGCATATTGTCCTCAAACATCTCAATTCCAGCACGTCCACTCTCCTCCGCACAACTTTATCCATAGCCCACGCCTCGCAACCATACAACATTGTTGGAACCACTATTCCTTCAAACATACCCATTTTTGCTTTCCGAGATAATGTTCTCGACTTCCACACATTCTTCAACGCTTCCAAAACTTTCGCCCCCTCCCCCACCCTATGATTCACTTCCGCTTCCATGGTTTCATCCGCTGCCAAATCCACTCCCAGATATCTATAACACTTCACTTCCTCCAGTTTTTCTCCATTGAAACTTACCTCCAAATTGACTTGACCCTCAACCCTACTGTACCTAATAAGCTTGCTCTTATTCACATTTACTCTCAGCTTTCTTCTTTCACACACCTTACCAAACTCAGTCACCAGCTTCTGCAGTTTCTCTCATGAATCAGCCACCAGCGATGTATCATCAGCGAACAACAACTGACTCACTTCTCAAGCTCCCTCATCCACAGCAGACTGCATACTTGTCCCTCTTTCCAAAACTCTTGCATTCACCTCCCTAACAACCCCATCCATAAACAAATCAAACAACCATGGAGACATCGCACACCCCTGCCGCAAACCTACATTCATTGAGAAGCAATCACTTTCCTCTCTTCCTACACGTACACATGCCTTACATCCTCGATAAAAACTTTTCACTGTTTCTAACAACTTGCCTCCCAAACCATATATTCTTAATACCTTCCACAAAGCATCTCTATCATATGCCTTCTCCAGATCCATAAATGCTACATACAAATCCATTTGCTTTTCTAAGTATTTCTCACATACATTCTTCAAAGCAAACACCTGATCCGCACATCCTCTACCACTTCTGAAACCACACTGTGTGTGTTTGTATGTGTGTGTGTGTGTGTGTGTGTGTGTGTGTTGTATATATAGTTTAGCATATACAAAAAACCTACCAATGTATTCTCATATATCCATTATTACTCATCTCAACATGAGAGTAAAGTTATCATCATTTCATTTCAATCTGTGTTCCTTAGGGCATTACGTATTTGTAGTCCAGAGTTTATTGATGATTAGCTTGAGAAGATATATTCTATTGGATAATTTTTGTTGATAAATCCCTTAAGTTAGCAAAAAAACTATTTCATAGAGTTGAGCCCAAACCTCCCATTGACACCAAGCATCTTTAGTTTTACCTTTTAATAATAATTTCACTAAACTTCCCATGTTGCTTAAATCCTTTAATGTGAATGTTGCCTTCAGCAACAATAATACTATAAAGAATATCTTAATCAGGAATTCACCAGAAAATTCTCTTGGATGCATCTATAAAGTGCTATGTGGAAATTGTGATAAATCTTATTTTGGTCAGACTGGTAAGGATCTTTCTGTTAGAATGAAGCAACATATATATAGTATAAGAACGGGACAAGCATCAAATGCCTTGTTCAATCACGTTAAAACCTATGATCATTGTATTGACTGGAGTAATGCAATCTCAGTAATGAACTCTAACTCTATTACCACGAGAAATATCATTGAATCTTCTATTATTGAATACAAAAAGACTTATAATCTTAAAATTATTGATGGTCTATACAAATTAGATAACTGTTGTTTATAAAATTTGTAAAATGATAAGTTTATGAACGCTCGTTGTATGTCTTGGACAATCGCATGTTTACGAAATGGCGTCCTAGCTTCGTTTCTTCGATGTATATCAACTGACTTATATCTATATTCCTCTCTTGTGTCTCCCCTGATGATGTGATCACTACACGAAAGTGCACTTGGTAACTTATCGTGTTTCATTTTCCCCGTGGACTCATAGGAATATATATATATATATATATATATATATATATATATATATATATATATATATATATATATATATATATATATATATGTGAGTAATGTGGCAGTTGAGGGAATAATTGGTATACATGGGGTGTTCAGTGTTGTAAATGGAAATGGTGAAGAGCTTGTAGATTTATGTGCTGAAAAAGGACTGATGATTGGGAATACCTGGTTTAAAAAGCGAGATATACACAAGTATACTTATGTAAGTAGGAGAGATGGCCAGAGAGCGTTATTGGATTACGTGTTAATTGACAGGCGTGCGAAAGAGAGACTTTTGGATGTTAATGTGCTGAGAGGTGCAACTGGAGGGATGTCTGATCATTATCTTGTGGAGGCGAAGGTGAAGATTTGTATGGGTTTTCAGAAAAGAAGAGTGAATGTTGGGGTGAAGAGGGTGGTGAGAGTAAGTGAGCTTGAGAAGGAGACCTGTGTGAGGAAGTACCAGGAAAGACTGAGTACAGAATGGAAAAAGGTGAGAACAATGGAAGCAAGGGGAGTGGGGGAGGAATGGGATGTATTTAGGGAATCAGTGATGGATTGCGCAAAAGATGCTTGTGGCATGAGAAGAGTGGGAGGTGGGTTGATTAGAAAGGGTAGTGAGTGGTGGGATGAAGAAGTAAGAGTATTAGTGAAAGAGAAGAGAGAGGCATTTGGACGATTTTTGCAGGGAAAAAATGCAATTGAGTGGGAGATGTATAAAAGAAAGAGACAGGAGGTCAAGAGAAAGGTGCAAGAGGTGAAAAAAAGGGCAAATGAGAGTTGGGGTGAGAGAGTATCATTAAATTTTAGGGAGAATAAAAAGATGTTCTGGAAGGAGGTAAATAAAGTGCGTAAGACAAGGGAGCAAATGGGAACTTCAGTGAAGGGCGCAAATGGGGAGGTGATAACAAGTAGTGGTGATGTGAGAAGGAGATGGAGTGAGTATTTTGAAGGTTTGTTGAATGTGTTTGATGATAGAGTGGCAGATATAGGGTGTTTTGGTCGAGGTGGTGTGCAAAGTGAGAGGGTTAGGGAAAATGATTTGGTAAACAGAGAAGAGGTAGTGAAAGCTTTGCGGAAGATGAAAGCCGGCAAGGCAGCAGGTTTGGATGGTATTGCAGTGGAATTTATTAAAAAAGGGGGTGACTGTATTGTTGACTGGTTGGTAACGTTATTTAATGTATGTATGACTCATGGTGAGGTGCCTGAGGATTGGCGGAATGCGTGCACAGTGCCATTGTACAAAGGCAAAGGGGATAAGAGTGAGTGCTCAAATTACAGAGGTATAAGTTTGTTGAGTATTCCTGGTAAATTATATGGGAGGGTATTGATTGAGAGGGTGAAGGCATGTACAGATCATCAGATTGGGGAAGAGCAGTGTGGTTTCAGAAGTGGTAGAGGATGTGTGGATCAGGTGTTTGCTTTGAAGAATGTATGTGAGAAATACTTAGAAAAGCAAATGGATTTGTATGTAGCATTTATGGATCTGGAGAAGGCATATGATAGAGTTGATAGAGATGCTCTGTGGAAGGTATTAAGAATATATGGTGTGGGAGGAAAGTTGTTAGAAGCAGTGAAAAGTTTTTATCGAGGATGTAAGGCATGTGTACGTGTAGGAAGAGAGGAAAGTGATTGGTTCTCAGTGAATGTAGGTTTGCGGCAGGGGTGTGTGATGTCTCCATGGTTGTTTAATTTGTTTATGGATGGGGTTGTTAGGGAGGTAAATGCAAGAGTTTTGGAAAGAGGGGCAAGTATGAAGTCTGTTGGGGATGAGAGAGCTTGGGAAGTGAGTCAGTTGTTGTTCGCTGATGATACAGCGCTGGTGGCTGATTCATGTGAGAAACTGCAGAAGCTGGTGACTGAGTTTGGTAAAGTGTGTGGAAGAAGAAAGTTAAGAGTAAATGTGAATAAGAGCAAGGTTATTAGGTACAGTAGGGTTGAGGGTCAAGTCAATTGGGAGGTGAGTTTGAATGGAGAAAAACTGGAGGAAGTGAAGTGTTTTAGATATCTGGGAGTGGATCTGGCAGCGGATGGAACCATGGAAGCGGAAGTGGATCATAGGGTGGGGGAGGGGGCGAAAATTCTGGGGGCCTTGAAGAATGTGTGGAAGTCGAGAACATTATTTCGGAAAGCAAAAATGGGTATGTTTGAAGGAATAGTGGTTCCAACAATGTTGTATGGTTGCGAGGCGTGGGCTATGGATAGAGTTGTGCGCAGGAGGATGGATGTGCTGGAAATGAGATGTTTGAGGACAATGTGTGGTGTGAGGTGGTTTGATCGAGTGAGTAACGTAAGGGTAAGAGAGATGTGTGGAAATAAAAAGAGCATGGTTGAGAGAGCAGAAGAGGGTGTTTTGAAGTGGTTTGGGCACATGGAGAGAATGAGTGAGGAAAGATTTACCAAGAGGATATATGTGTCGGAGGTGGAGGGAACGAGGAGAAGAGGGAGACCAAATTGGAGGTGGAAAGATGGAGTGAAAAAGATTTTGCGTGATCGGGGCCTGAACATGCAGGAAGGTGAAAGGAGGGCAAGGAATAGAGTGAATTGGAGCGATGTGGTATACCGGGGTTGACGTGCTGTCAGTGGATTGAATCAAGGCATGTGAAGCGTCTGGGGTAAACCATGGAAAGCTGTGTAGGTATGTATATTTGCGTGTGTGGACGTATGTATATACATGTGTATGGGGGGGGGGGGATGGGCCATTTCTTTCGTCTGTTTCCTTGCGCTACCTCGCAAACGCGGGAGACAGCGACAAAGTAAAAAAAAAAAAAAAAAAAAAAAAAAAATATATATTCATGGTGTCAATGGGAGGTTTGGGTTCAACTCTATAAAATGATTTCTTTGCTAACTTAAGGGATTGATAAGTAAAAAAAAAAAAAAAAAAAAAAAATATATATATATATATATATATATATATATATATATATATATATATATATATATATATATATATATATATATATATGTATATATCTTTCTTATTATACTTTGTCGCTGTCTCCCGTGTTAGCGAGGTAGCGCGAGGTAACAGACGAAAGAATGGCCCAACCCACCCACATACACATGTACATACATACACGTCCACACACGTACATATACCTATACATCTCAACGTATACATATATATACACACACAGACATATACATATATACACATGTACATAATTCATACTGTCTGCCCTTATTCATTCCCATCGCCACCTCGCCACATATGGAATAACAACCCCCCTCCCCCCGCATGTGCGCGAGGTAGCACTAGGAAAAGACAAACAAAGGCCACATTCGTTCACACCCAGTCTCTAGCTTCATGTATACATGTATATCTATCTATCTATCTATCTATCTATCTATCTATCTATCTATCTATCTATCCCCTTTCTAAAAGGGGAAACAGAAGGAGTCACGCGGGGAGTGCTCATCCTCCTCGAAGGCTCAGATTGGGGTGTCTAAATGTGTGTGGATGTAACCAAGAGAAAAAAGGAGAGATAGGTAGTATGTTTGTGGAAAGGAACCTGGATGTTTTGCCTCTGAGTGAAACGAAGCTCAAGGGTAAAAGGGAAGAGTGGTTTGGGAATGTCTTGGGAGTAAAGTCAGGGGTTAGTGAGAGGAAAAGAGCAAGGGAAGGAGTAGCCCTACTTCTGAAACAGGAGTGGTGGGAGTATGTGATAGAGTGTAAGAAAGTAAACTGTAGATTGATATGGGTAAAATTGAAAGTTGATGGAGAGAGATGGGTGATTATTGGTGCATATGCACCTGGGCATGAGAAGAAAGATCATGAGAGGCAAGTGTTTTGGGAGCAGCTGAATGAGTGTGTTAGTGGTTTTGATGCACGAGACCGGGTCATAGTGATGGGTGATTTTAATGCAAAGGTGAGTAATGTGGCAGTTGAGGGAATATTTGGTATACATGGGGTGTTCAGTGGTGTAAATGGAAATGGTGAGGAGCTTGTAGATTTATGTGCTGAAAAAGGACTGGTGATTGGGAATACCTGGTTTAAAAAGAGAGATATACATAAGTATACGTATGTAAGTAGGAGAGATGGCCAAAGAGCATTATTGGATTAAGTGTTAATTAATAGGCGCGCGAAAGAGACACTTTTGGATGTTAATGTGCTGAGAGGTGCAACTGGAGGGATGTCTGATCATTATCTTGTGGAGGCGAAGGTGAAGATTTGTAGAGGCTTTCAGAAAAGAAGAGAGAATGTTGGGGTGAAGAGAGTGGTGAGAGTAAGTGAGCTTGGGAAGGAGACTTGTGTGAGAAAGTACCAGGAGAGACTGAGTACAGAATGGAAAAAGGTAAGAACAAAGGGGGTAAGGGGAGTGAGGAAGGAATGGGATGTATTTAGGGAAGCAGTGATGGCTTGCGCAAAAGGTGCTTGTGGCATGAGAAGCGTGGGAGGTGGACAGATTAGAAAGGGCAGTGAGTGGTGGGATGAAGAAGTAAGAGTATTAGTGAAAGAGAAGAGAGAGGCATTTGGACGATTTTTGCAGGGAAATAATGCAAATGAGTGGGAGATGTATAAAAGAAAGAGGCAGAAGGTCAAGAGAAATGTGCAAGAGGTGAAAAAGAGGGCAAATGAGAGTTTGGGTGAGAGAGTATCATTAAATTTTAGGGAGAATAAAAAGATGTTTTGGAAAGAGGTAAATAAAGTGAGTAAGACAAGGGAACAAATGGGAACTTCAGTGAAGGGGGCAAATAGAGAGGTGATAACAAGTAGTGGTGATGTGAGAAGGAGATGGAGTGAGTATTTTGAAGGTTTGTTGAATGTGTTTGATGATAGAGTGGCAGATATAGGGTGTTTTGGTCGAGGTGGTGTGCAAAGTGAGAGGGTTAGGGAAAATGATTTGGTAAACAGAGAAGAGGTAGTAAAAGCTTTGCGGAAGATGAAAGCCGGCAAAGCAGCGGGTTTGTATGGTGTTGCAGTGGAATTTATTAAGAAAGGGGGTGACTGTATTGTTGACTGGTTGGTAAGGTTATTTAATGTACGTATGATTCATGGTGAGGTGCCTGAGGATTGGCGGAATGCTTGCATAATGCCATTGTACAAAGGCAAAGGGGACAAAGGTGAGTGCTCAAGTTACAGAGGTATAAGTTTGTTGAGTATTCCTGGTAAATTATATGGGAGGGTATTGATTGAGAGGGTGAAGGCATGTACAGATCATCAGATTGGGGAAGAGCAGTGTGGTTTGAGAAGTGGTAGAGGATGTGTGCATCAGGTGTTTGCTTTGAAGAATGTATGTGAGAAATACTTAGAAAAGTAAATGGATGTGTATGTAGCATTTATGGATCTGGAGAAGGCATATGATAGAGTTGATAGAGATTCTTTGTGGAAGGTATTAAAATATATATGGTGTGGGAGGCAAGTTGTTAGAAGCAGTGAAAAGTTTTTATCGAGGATGTAAGGCATGTGTACGTGTAGGAAGAGAGGAAAGTGATTGGTTCTCAGTGAATGTAGGTTTGCGGCAGGGATGTGTGATGTCTCCATGGCTGTTTAATTTGTTTATGGATGGGGTTGTTACGGAGGTGAATGCAAGAGTTTTGGAAAGGGGCAAGTATGTAGTCTGTTGTGGATGAGAGAGCTTGGGAGGTGAGTCAGTTGTTGTTCGCTGGTGATACAGCACTGGTGGCTGATTCATGTGAGAAACTGCAGAAGCTGGTGACTGAGTTTGATAAAGTGTGTGAAAGAAGAAAGTTGAGAGTAAATGTGAATAAGAGCAAGGTTATTAGGTACAGTAGGGTTGAGGATCAAGTCGATTGGAAGGTAAGTTTGAATGGAGAAAAACTGAAGGAAGTGAAGTGTTTTAGATATCTAGGAGTGGATTTGGCAGCGGATGGAACCATGGAAGCGGAAGTGAATCATAGGGTGGGGGAGGGGGCGAAAATTCTGGGAGCCTTGAAGAATGTGTGGAAGTCGAGAATATTATCTCGGAAAGCAAAAATGAGTATGTTCGAAGGAATAGTGGTTCCAATAATGTTGTATGGTTGCGAGGCGTGGGCTATTGATAGAGTTGTGCGGAGGAGGGTGGATTTG
This sequence comes from Panulirus ornatus, assembly GCF_036320965.1. Lineage (NCBI taxonomy): Eukaryota > Metazoa > Arthropoda > Malacostraca > Decapoda > Palinuridae > Panulirus > Panulirus ornatus. Next base: position 3,079,291 of record NC_092277.1, on the reverse strand, counting down.
CTGGAAATGAGATGTTTGAGGACAATATGTGGTGTGAGGTGTTTTGATCGAGTAAGTAATGTAAGGGTAAGAGAGATGTGTGGTAATAAAAAGAGTGTGGTTGAGAGGGCAGAGGAGGGTGTTTTGAAATGGTTTGGTCACATGGAGAGAATGAGTGAGGAAGGATTGACCAAAAAGATATATGTGTCAGAGGTGGAGGGAATGAGGAGAAGTGGGAGGCCAAATTGGAGGTGGAAAGATGGAGTGAAAAAGATTTTGTGTGATCGGGGCCTGAACATGCAAGAGGGTGAAAGGTGTGCAGTGCAAGGAATAGAGTGAATTGGAACAATGTGGTATACCGGGGTCGACTTGCTGTCAATGGATGGAACCAGGGCATGTGAAGCGTCTGGGGTAAAAAACCATGGAAAGTTCTGTGGGGCCTGGATGTGGAAAGGGAGCTGTGGGGTCGGTGCATTATTACATGACAGCTAGAGACAGTGTGAACGAATGGGCCCTTTGTTGTCTCTTCTAGCTTTATCTCGCACACACGAGGGGGGAGGGGGTAGTTATTTCATGTGTGGCGAGGTGGCGATGGGAATAAATAAAGGCAAACAGTATGAATTATGTACATGTGTATATAGGTATATATCTGTGTGTGTATATATGTATACGTTTAGATGTATAGGTATGTATATTTGCGTGTGTGGACGTGTATGTATATACATGTGTATGTGGGTGGGTTGGAAAATTAAAAAAAAAAAACAAGAGGGGAGGATTTCCAGCCCCCCGCCCCCTCCCCTTTTAGTCGCCTTCTACGACACGCAGGGAATACGTGGGAATTATTCCCAATTGCAGTTTCGTGTAATAATCACATCATCAGGGGAGCCACAAGAAAGAAATATAACAGTCAGTTGATTTACAACGAAGAGACGTAGCTAGGACGCCATTTGGTAAACATGCCTTTCATTACTTTCTCGATCAAGCCGCCTCACACTAACCACATTCCTCAAACATTTCATTTCCCAAACATCCACCCTCCTTCCCACAACGCTATCGAGGGCCCATTCCTCACAACCATATAACATTGTTAAAAGTACTATTCTTTCAAACATGCCCATATGTGCTCTCCGTGATAACGTTCTATTGTTTTCACACTCTTCATCGCTCACGGAACACTCGCCCCTTCCCCCCATGTCTCACTTCCGCTTCCATTGTTCCATTCGCAGCCATGTCCACTCCAAGATATCTAAAACACTTCACTTCCTCTAATGGTCTACCATTTAGGCTCGCATCCTATGTAACTTGGCCCTCAACCCTGCTAAACCTAATAACTTTGCTTTTATTTACATTTACTCAACTTTCTCTTTTCACACGTTCTTCCAAATTCAGTCACTAACCTCTGCTGATTTTCACTCGCATCAGCCACCAGTACTGTATCATCGGCAAACAACAACTGATTCACCTTAAAGGCCCTCGTATCCCCAAAAGACTGGATACTTATAAATGAATTACAGTGACCATTACTGTAGCTTTACTATAACTGGATTAGCGAGTGTATTACTGCATCTACACTATCTCTGCATTACTGAGAGTGTATTACCGTGCCATCACTATAAAGAGATTACTATCAATACCACTGCATCTTCACTATAACTGAACTAGAATAACATGGCTGTATTTTCAATAATTACTACCTGCCTAGAAGACAATATCTTCACTATAGGTGAAACAGAATAAGTGCATGACTATATCTGCACTATAAGTGAAACAGAAGAACTGCAGAATTATATTATACCCGAAACATAGTAACTGCATGACTCTATCTTCACTACAACCGAGATAGAGTAACTGCATGACTCTATCTTCACTACAACCGAGATAGAGTAACTGCATGACTCTATCTTCACTACAACCGAGATAGAGTAACTGTATGACTCTATCTTCACTACAACCGAGATAGCGTAACTGTATGACTATATCTTCACTATAACTGAAAAAGAATAACTGCATAACTTTATCTTCACTATAACTGATATTGAATAACTGCGTGACTATATCGTTACTTTAACTGAAACATAATAACTGGTATACTGTATCGTCACTACAAATAAACCAAAGTGAATGACAGTAAGTTCAGTATAACTATATGCATGACTGTATTTTCAACATAACTGCATGACTGTATCTTCGCTATAAATGAACCAGTTACATGACTATATTCGTCATATACGAACTGGACTGGAGTAACCAGTGCCACTATATATTCACTTTAAATAACTAGAGTAGCAACGTTTGCATTCGGCAATGTCATCATATCTCCACTATTAGCACTGAAGTTAATTGCACTCATGAATTAACTTCACTACTAGACTCACTTAACTTCACTGCTCTCGTGACAAAAGGATGTCTTTACCTTATAAAAATGTCAATTATGTAGTATATATTTTCTTAAGGAGTCCAGTTGAGGATTAAGATAAAATAAAAACCCAAAGGCATGGATATCAAACTTCTTATGTTGGCTCTTGTCGTGTGTAGCGTGCATGTGTATATCTGGTGGGAACAGCAGTGGGTGGGTCTCGTGGCAGACGAGGTTCTTGGAATTTGCAGCGATTTTACCGGTGAGCTTCGCACAGTAGAGGCTCCATCACCCTTCTGGTTCACCCTACCTGTCGCAGGGCCCCTGGTGGCCAACCACCAGAGGAAACTCCAGTTGCGGTTGGCGCTGGCTTACCTGCAGGAAGTACGTCATCCTAGAAATTCACTCAAACGACAGTTGTTGCTGGGACTTACAGCACTTGGTGTTTGCCTCCTTACTTTATTGACTTGTTTGAGGAGATGGAGAAGAAGAAAAGCTGTACACGACCAACGAAGAGACCTCGATGGTGGCTAGGTTGAGGACACGGTACAGCATGATGTGCAGAGTGAGGACACGATAGAAAATGATGTTGAGGTTGAGGACACGGTACAGCATGATGTGCAGAGTGAGGACACGATAGAAAATGATGTTGAGGTTGAGGACACGGTACAGCATGATGTGCAGAGTGAGGACACGATAGAAAATGATGTTGAGGTTGAGGACACGGTACACCATGATGTGCAGAGTGAGGACACGATAGAAAATGATGTTGAGGTTGATGACACGGTACAGCATGATGTGCAGAGTGAGGACACGATAGAAAATGATGTTGAGGTTGAGGACACGGTACAGCATGATGTGCAGAGTGAGGACACGATAGAAAATGATGTTGAGGTTGAGGACACGGTACAGCATGATGTGAAGCCTGAGGACACGATAGAAAATGATGTTGAGGTTGAGGACACGGTGCAGCATGATGTGCAGAGTGAGGACACGATAGAAAATGATGTTGAGGTTGAGGACACGGTACAGCATGATGTGCAGAGTGAGGACACGATAGAAAATGATGTTGAGGTTGAGGACACGGTACAGCATGATGTGCAGCCTGAGGACACGACAGAAAATGATGTTGAGGTTGAGGACACGGTACAGCATGATGTGCAGAGTGAGGACACGATAGAAAATGATGTTGAGGTTGAGGACACGGTACAGCATGATGTGAAGCCTGAGGACACGATAGAAAATGATGTTGAGGTTGAGGACACGGTACAGCATGATGTGCAGCCTGAGGACACGATAGAAAATGATGTTGAGGTTGAGGACACGGTACAGCATGATGTGCAGAGTGAGGACACGATAGAAAATGATGTTGAGGTTGAGGACACGGTGCAGCATGATGTGCAGAGTGAGGACACGATAGAAAATGATGTTGAGGTTGAGGACACGGTACAACATGATGTGCAGAGTGAGGACACGATAGAAAATGATGTTGAGGTTGAGGACACGGTACAGCATGATGTGAAGCCTGAGGACACGATAGAAAATGATGTTGAGGTTGAGGACACGGTACAGCATGATGTGCAGAGTGAGGACACGATAGAAAATGATGTTGATGTTGAGGACACGGTACAGCATGATGTGCAGAGTGAGGACACGATAGAAAATGATGTTGAGGTTGAGGACACGGTACAGCATGATGTGCAGAGTGAGGACACGATAGAAAATGATGTTGAGGTTGAGGACACGGTACAGCATGATGTGCAGAGTGAGGACACGATAGAAAATGATGTTGAGGTTGAGGACACGGTACAGCATGATGTGCAGAGTGAGGACACGATAGAAAATGATGTTGAGGTTGAGGACACGGTACAGCATGATGTGCAGTCTGACGATGAGGTTGAGAACATGCAGGATGATGAACCATCTGATATTAATGTTTAGGATAATACTGAAGTTGATACCCAGGTTCAGAAGCTGACAGAAATACAGTGTGTCGATGAATCAGACGAGGAAGACGATCAAGGAATAGACCCAGTTTTCTTTATCCAGGAGGGAATTGATGAAATTAAATTTATCAAGAAGTTGCACGAAGGAGGCAATGGGATGATACACCAAGTATTATTCAATGGGGAGAAGAGTGTTAGTAAAACCCTTCATGATGAACACGACTTCTTCAATTTACTGGATGAGGCCGAAATCCTATGTCACCTAAAGGGAGCCGGAGGGGCTCCTTTCTTGTACGGCCTGTCCCAAGTACCTGCCAGGATGATCATGTCCTTCGTCGGCAGTCCTTATGAGAAATACCTACAAACCCGATCAGAAAAAGATATTGTCGACTCTGTCATCTCCATTTTAGACCTACTGGAAGAGATCCACGAAGCAGGCGTCATACACAATGATATTAAAATTGACAACATCACTGTGACCTACGTCGGTGGCGTGTCCTTCCATTTCGTTGACTTCGGCCTGAGCACGATGGAAGGAGAAATTCTAAAACTGGTGGGTGAAGGAGGGAAACCTTGGATGTCCCCGGAATCCGTGAACCGTGAACCCCTCTCACCTGCCAGTGACGTGTTCTCCCTCGGCTTTTTATTCAATGATATTCAAAGTTACGTCGAGAAAGAATAGGTAAAGCGACACCTCAAAGAACTGCGAAAACTTGTGGAAGTCCGTGACCCGGCAAGGCGACCATCGCTGGCTGATATAAAAGCCGGTATAGAGAAGGTGAAGGAGCGAGCGTGGCGACAGCGTAAGGGTCGTCCAGCTAAGCGGGTTAGGAGAACCAAGTTGCCAGCAGGTTGATGTGTGACGTGTCATCATCATCATCATCATTATCTTCCGTCTTCTTCACGTGAACCCATGTTGAAGGTATGTACTCATGGTGACGACGAAGGGAATCCCTTACTCAAAAGTGAGGTTTGATACATTCCGTCAGTTACCTTTCCATATATTATATATACATATACATATACATATATATTGTATTATCTAATATTTGCTGAACTTTTTTAGATTTCTCTCCATGTCTGAGAGGGTCAAGATGGCCCCGCTGCTGCTGCTGGGTGTGTACACCTCCTGACGTTGTGTCACGTCTGCACATCTGACGGTGTCTTGTCTCGCTTGGTCAAAAAAGGATTTTTTCACAGTTACGGAGAGAGAGAGAGAGAGAGAGAGAGAGAGAGAGAGAGAGAGAGAGAGAGAGAGAGAGAGAGAGAGAGAGAGAGAGAGAGAGAGAGAGAGAGAGAGAGAGAGAGAGAGAGAGAGAGAGAGAGAGAGAGAGAGAGAGAGAGAGAGAGAGAGAGAGAGAGAGAGAGAGAGAGAGAGAGAGAGAGAGAGAGAGAGAGATGCATTACAAGTGTCAGACCTAGCCCCGCCCCCCCTTCCCCTTACCACGTTACAGCACAAAACGGGTAATTACAATGAGAGGTCGACCTGCACCTGCCTCTCCTGGATGTGCCTGGCAGTGGAGCCATGGTCTCACAAGTTCGACCTCAGCCTCTACAACACCATCACCCACCAATATGGCCAACAACACTTACACCCAGAGTTGGACTCCAGCCTCTCCCACCCACCCACCACCACTGTGTCACACGTCCAGCCTCTCCCACCCACCCACCACCACTGTGTCACACGTCCAGCTCGAGTGGTAGGAATGTAGGGGATGACTCTGCCTCTGCCAGTGGGGGATTGACAACACCTCTGCCCCTGATCATGTTAACTCCACTACCTGTACTGGTTAGTTTGGTCCACAAGCAAATAGTGATGATTCAGTCTTAAATGATCCTTGTTTATGCCTTAAGGAGAGAGAGTTTTACACTCGCGTTGCCCAGTCTCCTGACTTTCTGTATATGTACCATATCTTTACACCTATGTATGTATGTATCTATAAAATGCATGTATGTATGCACACACACACACACACACACACACACACACACACACACACACGACCTGTTAAGACCTTACTCGTCCAATCATTCTTAATGAACCCCACATATCCGGCACCATCCGGCACGTTGACCCTAGTATAAGACATCGTTCCATTTCCTCTATTACGTAGACACCCTCTTCTGCTCCCTCAGCCACACTCCTTTTTCTTTTTCTTTTCATTATCACACTTCTCTCTCACCCTTTCTTTACATACTCGATCAAGCCGCCTCACACTAACCACATTCCTCAAACATTTCATTTCCCAAACCTCCATCCTCCTTCCCACAACACTATCGAGAGCCCAAACCTCGCTACCATATAACATTGTTAAAAGTACAAGTACCAGTGTCCGGGCGTGGCCACTCCTCCATATTGTTTCCCAGGTAGCCACTTGGGCAGCGCTACTGGGCGTCGACTCCCTATTGGAGGACCGCTGCTGCTCGCGATTTATGATTGGTTCTCTGCGGCCCAATAATTTCTATGCTACGCCTCCGCGGTAGTTGATTGGTCATCGACCGTAGACCGGCTATTGTATTACGTCCCAGATAGGAAAGTGTCTGCCTTAACCACAGTATACAATGTGTTGCCTGACAGTGGCCCCACTCACACCACATACACTCCACTCCTCACTCACACCACATGTACTCCACTCCTCACTCACACCACATACACTCCACTCCTCACTCACACCACATACACTCCACTCCTCACTCACACCACATACACTCCACTCCTCACTCACACCACACCAGTACTCCTACTATGCCTCCTACAAGAAGGCACTTCTTGCCGACGTGACACCACTCTCCGTCAACGGTCGCTGTGCAAAAGTGAAACCTCACCGTCCCACTGATGCTGCTGACCAAGTGACCTCGCCCACTCAAGTGGCACTGCAGCCCACACTCCCTACCAGACCCACCATCCATCAGGAAATGCAGCCCACTCCACTTGTCAGGCCCACCTTCAGGGAGACATGGCAGGTCTCAAGACCTGTCAGGCCCAGCATTCAAGACCGACTTGGTCCCACAACACATGTCAAGCCCACCATTCAAGACCGACTTGGTCCCCCAACACATGTCAGGCCCAGCGTTCTAGACCGACTGGGACCAATAACACATGACATGTCCTACGTTACAGACCGACTACACTCCGCACCACGTACGGGCGTTAAAAGGCGTGTCGAGATGACACACGCTCCCTGTGCCAAAAGATTCAGTTGGTGAGGAACCTGAGTTCTTTCTTCTTGCTGGTGCTGCAGGAGAACACGGCCCTGGTGTGGAGGTGGGTTTGTGTTTGTGTGTGTGTGTCAACCAGTTTGGGTTATCACTGAGGAACCAACACCAAGACAACTTTAGTTTGACCTCGCCAAGGATTACGTTAATCTGGCGGAAGTCTGGCTTTCTCCCAGTAGAGCATGACTCATAATATCTACGTAGGGACGATGAAAAGAAAAAGGATAAGAAATAGGAACATTATCTCGCCCAAAAGATACATAAATTCCCGGGGATAACTTCCTTCGTCTTCAAAGAACAAACGAAACTCTTGCGACGCTACCGTGCCTTCCATAAAGCTACCCTCAAAGAAATCACTTTCTACCCAATGCGCAAGGATTCGGTCAGCCACTCTTCGTATGGCTGGGGCTATTGTTCCCTCTGATTGATTCATTTTTCAAGATTAAGGAAAGTTATAATAAAAATATTGTATTGAGTTTCTCCGTTGGCGTCAGGGTAAACACCCTATATCTTCACTATAACTGAAAAAGAATAACTGCATAACTTCACTATAACTGATATTGAATAACTGCGTGACTATATCGTTACTTTAACTGAAACATAATAACTGGTATACTGTATCGTCACTACAAATAAACCAAAGTGAATGAGAGTAAGTTCAGTATAACTATATGCATGACTGTATTTTCAACATAACTGCATGACTGTATCTTCGCTATAAATGAACCAGTTACATGACTATATTCGTTATATACGAACTGGACTGGAGTAACCAGTGCCACTATATATTCACTTTAAATAACTAGAGTAGCAACGTTTCCATTCGGCAATGTCATCATATCTCCACTATTAGCACTGAAGTTAATTGCACTCATGAATTAACTTCACTACTAGACTCACTTAACTTCACTGCTCTCGTGACAAAAGGATGTCTTTACCTTATAAAAATGTCAATTATGTAGTATATATTTTCTTAAGGAGTCCAGTTGAGGATTAAGATAAAATAAAAACCCAAAGGCATGGATATCAAACTTCTTATGTTGGCTCTTGTCGTGTGTAGCGTGCATGTGTATATCTGGTGGGAACAGCAGTGGGTGGGTCTCGTGGCAGACGAGGTTCTTGGAATTTGCAGCGATTTTACCGGTGAGCTTCGCACAGTAGAGGCTCCATCACCCTTCTGGTTCACCCTACCTGTCGCAGGGCCCCTGGTGGCCAACCACCAGAGGAAACTCCAGTTGCGGTTGGCGCTGGCTTACCTGCAGGAAGTACGTCATCCTAGAAATTCACTCAAACGACAGTTGTTGCTGGGACTTACAGCACTTGGTGTTTGCCTCCTTACTTTATTGACTTGTTTGAGGAGATGGAGAAGAAGAAAAGCTGTACACGACCAACGAAGAGACCTCGATGGTGGCTAGGTTGAGGACAC